>NW_028301616.1:33025632-33326415 GCF_987345545.1 Pholcus phalangioides
AGTACACAGAAAATGTGTTTAGAGTTTCCAAACACCGCTTACATCATACCAGATAGTGTGACAGGAATTCTATATTCCAACTCATATCTTTCTTCTCAGCTTTGAGGAATAGATAAAATCCCATTCCTCAACAAGAAATATCAAGAGAAAAAAAAAATCCTCATTAGATTACAGTGAAAACTCGCTACACAGCGAAGCTGTATATAACGATGAATAAATCTGCAACGATATTCTTTTCGAATCTTGCATAGAATTGCCTACAGTCTAATGTTAAAAACTCCTCTCGATGCAACGACATCCACTACTATGAAATAAATGCAGTAGACTCTCGTAATCCGGCAAATATCTGAACAGGGGTACGCCAGATTACCAAAAACGCCGGATTACTGGCAGGGCTTCGAAAAAACCAATGCATTCAAATTATTTAAACCACTGTACGCCAGTTCACAAAGTGTCAGTCATATAAACCTGTAAATGAACTGAACTTTACATATCGTTCCCCCTCCCTCCCATGTGCAAATTTTCGATTTTTTTTATAAGCTAGTTGAGAGTCATTTATTTTTCTACCTAATTTTCACCTCTAACGCAAATGGGTATCTCCTATTGAAACACGTTACAAAACATTTTAAGGAAAATAACTTCCATAGAGTAACATTCCAGTGTTATTTCCCACGTTCTTTTCTTTCCAAACACATTGCACATTCGTGCTTCTAGCAAAGGTGACGATATCCATTTAGAATATTGCATATTTGATAAATTTACCGATATGAGTTTGCATAATAAAGCTGTACATTTCTTTTCCGTAACAAAAGAAAATGCAATTGTACAAACAACAGTATTATTCCATTGGAGTAAAAGGAACTGCGGTTGCACGGGGTAGGGGGGGGGGGCATCTTAGCACTATCAACCAAAATTGTTTTATGGCCACCCTGCACATTAACTAGTATCAAGTTCATCGGATTTTACTGGAAAGAAAGATTATGTGATTTTTGAAGATAATTTTCACAGAGAAACATGGCCCGGAACTTTTAGAAATGATGTGCATCCATCCAAGATCAATTTCAGCCTGTGGAAATTGTTGAATTGTTGATGAAGGAGCTACTCGCGAGAGATGAAAAACTGGGGGTGAGGGAAGTGTTGAGCGACTGCTTTTCATTTTACAAGAAGTAGAAAATCCGGTAATTAAAGTTAATTGGTGCAAGGAATATTGTTTTAGATTATTTTTCTATAACTTATTTATGTTTTGCCGGTCTACAAATTATTTCTTACCTACATTTTTCTACCGCGGTTCGTAATTTCTTTTTGTTATTTATTATTTTTTTTCTTTGCAAATTATTCCTACCATTTATTTTTTACTGGACCTAAAATTATTTCTTCCATGTATTTATATTCACTAATTCTAGAAAAAATTTTCATTCAATTATTCTGATAGTTTTCATTAAATTATTCTGATAGTTTTCATTAAATTATTCTGATAGTTTTCATTAAATTATTCTGATAGTTTTCATTAAATTATTCTGATAGTTTTCATTAAATTATTCTGATAGTTTTCATTAAATTATTCTGATAGTTTTCATTAAATTATTCTGATAGTTTTCATTAAATTATTCTGATAGTTTTCATTAAATTATTCTGATAGTTTTCATTAAATTATTCTGATAGTTTTCATTAAATTATTCTGATAGTTTTCATTAAATTATTCAGATATTCAAATACTATTTTTCATTATCTTATTCAGATATTCTTATTCAAATACTATTTTTCATTATCTTATTCAGATATTCTTATTCAAATACTATTTTTCATTATCTTATTCAGATATTCTTATTCAAATACTATTTTTCATTATCTTATTCAGATATTCTTATTCAAATACTATTTTTCATTATCTTATTCAGATATTCTTATTCAAATACTATTTTTCATTATCTTATTCAGATATTCTTATTCAAATACTATTTTTCATTATCTTATTCAGATATTCTTATTCAAATATTATTTTCCCTTTACTTATTCTGATACTATTTTTTATCAAATTACTCTCATAATATCTTTCGTTAATTTATTCAGATAAAATTTCGATTAATTTATTTTAATAACATTTTCATTGCTTACGAATTTTCAGGAAATGCGAAATATATTTAATCAATTCTGCATTTTTTTTTTCATTAATTATGAATTTTATGGAATTACCAAAAACATTTTTGCCATTGATTCTGAAATTATCTCTTTCCTTAGTTCTGAAATTATTTCATTCAATAATTGTGAAAACATTTCCCCCCGTGAATTTCAAAACTACTTTTGAATAAGTTTTGAAATTGTTTCTCTTTTGATGATTTTGAAATTATTTCACACCTATTCCGAAATCGTTTCTTTCATTTATATTGAAGGACCGGACACAACCCGCTTCCCATCTCTCAAGATCTCTTTCATTCTTTTCATTTATAGCAGAAACACCGCCCAGAATATGGAGACGGTATTCATTCATCCAAGCTCACTCAGCTTCAGTCTGTGGAAAATTGTTACATCAGAAAGCGATGAAGGAGCTACTCGCGAGAAGATGGAAAGGAGTGGGGAGGGGGGAGGGTGTTTGAGCGACTGCTTTTCGGTTAACACGAAGAAGAGAATCCGTTAATTAGAGTTAATTGGTACAAGGAATCTCATTTCGTACGTCAGAGCAACAGAATAACGTCTTAACGCGCGATGAGGAGGAGAAAAATAAGAAAAGCAACAAGAAAACACAAGACATTCCGCATTTCGAGATGGAAGAGCCCTCCACCACCCGCTTCCGCTTCTTTGAATCAATTAATTCACGGTTTTAATTAACGCTTTTTAAGACGAAATCCCCTTTCATTTGGTCTTGAGAAACGGCCCTTTCGAAACCGTTGCATTCGTTAATTTGAATAATATGTTTCGCCGGATTTCAAAACTGCAAGGAGAGCGAGGGGCGAGTGAGAATCTTCATACACGAGAGGAAAATTTCAATTTCCTAAAATGGGAGAGTGACGTTCATGTCAAATAGAAGCGAACATCGTTTCGTATGACACTAATTGGGTTTCGGCACGTAAACACGGGAATCCATTACCCCCGTTACAATTAATTTATAGTGGCGGAACAACGTTACTCAAAACTTTCAAATCCATATGTATATTTAATTTTTTTTTCAAGTTTTTAATATTAAAGAGGAAAAACATGGAAAATAATCCACCACCGGATACTTGTCATGAAAAATTCAGAAGTAAATAAGTCGATAATTTTAAATTTTTTTAAAGGAATTAAATCCGTTTTTACTACTTGCTATTAATCTTAAATATTTCAATGGGCATTTGATGGTTATTTGAAATTAATCGTAAGTAAAAATTCTTAAAATTCCAAAGCTAACGGTCATGTATTTTTTATAATCGCATTTGTATCTTATAGAATGTCAAAAAGCATATAATTAAATCCACATTTCCCAGGATTCATCAAACATACCACTCTTCCTTCTCACCCACATATATATCTTGTTATAGATACTTGTGGTAGACACATATATTATCCTGTTACCATTCAACCACACGTCATATTTCGCCATATTCACCAAGTATACCATTCATTCACATATATACTATTTCCTAACAGTCGTCTACATACACCATTCTTTTATGTCATCTCGCCATAGTCACCAAGCATACTGCTTATCAACATGCCATTCATCAAGCACGACTCTCTTCTCTCGTGCCCATACCTCTACCAGCAAACAACAATCATTCACGCAATTCATCCACATATACCGTTTACATAAATTCATCAAGCACACATATATATTGCCCATTTTTAAAAAAAAAATCATATTTCACCATTCATTAAGCATTATTAAGCCATTCACCCACATATATCCTACACTTTCCGCCATTTATCCACATTTCATATTTCCCGATTCAGCACCTGTTTCACATATTCCCCCGTCATCTACATTTTATATGCCACGATTTATCCACATCGCCTAGCTCGCGATTCTCCCACATATATCGTACCATATCCTTACATTCAGAAAGAGCATTATTTACATTTAATATCGCAGCACTCATAGAGCCTATTATTTTTACACATTTTATATCTCACCATTAATCCACATCACATTTTTCTGTGATTCATCCACATCACATTTTTCTGTGATTCATCCACATCACATTTTTCTGTGATTCATCCACATCACATTTTTCTGTGATTCATCCACATCGCATATATCTCGCGAATTATCCATATATATCCTATCATATATCTTGCATTCATGAAGCATATTATTTATCTACATTTAATATCTCAGTGTTCATGAAGCTTATTATTCATGTGCATTTAATATATTTCACCATTCATTCATTTTGCATATCCAGCGGTTCAACCCCATTGCATATCTATCTCCCTGCAAATATTCATCCCCGTTTATTATCCATCATTCACCCGCATAGCATATATATCCCATGATTCATCCACATATCCCCTATCACATCCCAGTATTCATCAAGGATATTATTGATCAACATTTAATACCTCAGGATTCATCAAGCATATTATTTATCCACATTTAATGTTCCACTATTTCATCCACATTGCATATAACGTGATTCACCCCGAAATCGCATGTAACATGATTCATTCCCATTGCATATAACGTGATTCACCCCGAAATCGCATGTAACATGATTCATTCCCATTGCATATAACGTGATTCACCCCGAAATCGCATGTAACATGATTCATTCCCATTGCATATAACGTGATTCACCCCGAAATCGCATGTAACATGATTCATTCCCATTGCATATAACGTGATTCATTCCCATTGCATATAACGTGATTCACCCCGAAATCGCATGTAACATGATTCATTCCCATTGCATATAACGTGATTCATTCCCATTGCATATAACATGATTCATTCCCATTGCATATAACGTGATTCATTCCCATTGCATATAACGTGATTCATTCTCATTGCATATAACGTGATTCATTCTCATTGCATATAACGTGATTCATTCCCATTGCATATAACGTGATTCATTCCCATTGCACATAACATGATTCACCCCCCCAAATCGCATATAACGTGATTCACACCCCCCAAATCGCATGTAACATGATTCATTCCCATTGCATATAGCGTGATTCTTCCTGATTTTTAAAGCCTCACAATTCATCCACATTGCATATAACGCGATTCAGCCCGTCCCCCTCGCACGTAACATGATTCATCCACACTGCATATAACGTGCTTCATCCTGATTTAATGCGTCACAATTCATCTATATTGCACATAACGTGATTCCCCCACATTGCATGTTATCCATCGACAATGCGTATAACGTGATTTATCCCCATTTCACATCCCCTTCATTCATATAAATATCATGCACCAACATATTTACCAACCATACCATCCACTCACCCTTCATCAAGCATACTATTCTCTCTCTCTCATCCATATATCCCCCATCGCCCAACTTCATCCACGTAACACATCCCAAGCATAACCTAGCATAGCATATCATCCACGAATCATGCTTATTACCAAATGTAAGGAAGGTAAAAAAAAAAGATATTTATATAATAGACAAAAAAAAAAATTACAAAAGTGTAACACAACAATTTTCTTAAAATTCACAAAAAACTGTTCGAAAAACAACATTTTCTTTTTATTTCTCCCATATTTCCCCTTTATTTTTATTTATTTTTTTCATTTCTTAGCAAAAAAAGTATTTTTTCCCCCATTCATTGAATGAGTTTTGTTGCATCCTGAATTTTTTTCTAAGGAAATTTTTTTTCTTTTCCCAAGGAAATATATTTCTATGTACTATCTAGATTGGGGGGGATGGAAAAAGTCTTCTTTGTATTATTTCAAAAAAAGGGAAATTCTAAAAACAGGAGAAAATTATGAAGAAAAGAAAAATTCCCCAAAAAACATCGATTTTGAAGAAAATAAATGTAGTAAAAAAAATTTGCTTTTCTTCATCTATGTAAGTGTTGACTTGAAACATTACTTGCTTTAATACATGCCGAACTACTCAACTGAAGAACCAAACCAAATATATATATATATTTACAGTAAATAAATACAGAACATAAGAAATCTTTGGGAAAAAGAAAAACGGGATTTAAGGAAAAAAGTAAGAAAGAAATAGTTTTTTTTTCTTTCTCTCTTTCTCTCAAACATCATGGGATTTATTCATTTTTATTCTTTATTTATTCAAAAAAAAAGAGACATTGTTCAAAATTGTCATCCGTTGAACCTCTTACATGCTTAATGCATGCTCCACGGGCCAAATGTAGCCCCTGTAGTCATCTGATGCGGCCCGTAACCTCAAACCTAATTTTGTAAAAAATGAACTAAGTGGCCCATTTCCAGATAATTTCAGTGACCCGCACCCATTTGCAGATGACTTGAAAGACCCTCGGCACAGTTCCAGATCACTCAAGCATCATCATCACACACATTTGCAAATTGTGTGTGTGTGCGATGATGTTTGAGTAAATAAGTCACCCGCGGCATATTTACAAATGACTTAAGTGACCTGTGGTACAGTGGCAGCGAATATGAGCAGCCCGCAGTACAGTTCGGTATCAGTAAACTGGATTGCTGCACAATTATAGGTCACTTATGCGACCTACGGTACAATTATAGATGACTCGAGCGACTTGTGGCACATTTATAGAACACTTAAGTTCCCGGCGACATTTACATATCGCTTGAATAACCTATGACACCGTTCCGCATTACACAAGCGGCCCGCAGCACAGTTCCAGAACACTAAAATAACTCGCAGCACAGTTCCAGAACACTAAAATAACTCGCAGCACAGTTCCATATCACTTAAATGATAAACAGCACTATCCAGAGCATTTAAATGATAAGCAGTACTGTTACAGAGCATTTAAATGATAAGTAGCAATGTTGCAGAACACTCAAATGACCGACGGCACTGTTACAGGTCACTTAAGTGGCCCGCGACACGTTTTCAAGCCAATAAAGTGGCCCGCACTCTCTTGAAGGTTGAACACCCTCGCGTTTAAACGTGGAATAAAAAAGACAATTATTTTACTGATCTAAATTAACTAGATAAAATTAAACGTTACATTTTTCATAGAATTTGAAACAAAAGAAGCCCAGTTTTAACACGATAAGATGGCAAATAATGATAATAATTCATTCTCCTATCTCTCAGAAAATAATGTCTATAAAGAAGATAAATGATGAATGACAAATGATGATTATAATAGAAGAAAAATTCGGAAAATTCATCCCATAACCTAGTATAAATCGTTAATTAAAGCTTTCATATACTACATGCAAAATCATTTTCTTCCATTAAAGAGGGAGGATTCCAGATAAAACGGGACATACAATAAAATATATAATTATTTATATATTTACACACGTAAATATATATATATATATATATATATACACGAAATGTAATTGGTATCGACGTATAAATGGCTCCGTTCCATCTACTTACTTACTTAATTTTAAGTACTTTTTCCTCTTTGAACTATGTTCTAAGTAAATCCTTTTTTTTTCCTCTTCTACCATGGAAAATAATATATTAATTTTATTTTATATTTACATGAGGATGAGTTTTTATTTTCAATTCTAACTGTTGAATTTAAATTCTGCGGATCATTTGGTTGAATCAAGTGAATATTTTGGAATTGATTCGAATTAAATCGTATGCGTTTACTGTTTTTTCGGTTTATGTGGTTTCACGTGTTAGCTTTGATCATTGTAATGAAAAACTAAGTAATTTAAAAACTTTAATTCCCATGTTTGGCATGCTAATTGCCAAATATTCCTTTTCATCCGAGTCATTTATTATTAGTATTCTCCGTGGGATATATTTTATGCAGATAGAACAATCTCATGAATCTATATATATATAAAATTGATTTTCTGTCTGTGTGTGTATGTAATTTATACAAACGCAAAGTTTCGCATTTTATACCGAACGGGAACCCGACTTGAACGATAGGCCACTTTAAAAGATTGTCAGAGCTGGCAAATACCAGAAATGGGTAAAAGAACTATCGGGCAACAACGATTCTTGGGCTTCAACAACTACTTTCTTAATGTTTTCTTTGGTAACTGTGGTTCCGAAACAATGCGTTTCAGACATGTATATGAATTGACAATCGTTTGTCACTTCTTTAATCCTGGCAGTAATTGAAGAAAATCCGAGCAGTGCCGGGTATTATGCAATTCAATAATTACTTATTCGTATTCCGCGTCGGTTTGGTTAAAATATACTTTCTACTATTTCTCAGTTTGAGATAAAATGTGTATTTCTGCTGAAATAAGATTATTTAAATTTCTTACTAAGAAGAAAATAATGTTTTCAATGATCTAAATCCACTAAAAATAATTATGCTTTACATTATAGAATTTAAAACACAAAAATGTCAAGTTTCAAAGAGATCAAAGTATTATTAATAATAATAATATATCAATTCATTTTCCTATCGCTCAAAAAATGTTTGTCTGTAAAGAAGACAAACATGATGAATGAAAGATAATTGTGATCGAAGAAAAATTCCGAAAACTCATCCCATAATCTTCAAATTGTTAATTAAAGCTTTCACTAAATGTAACTTCATTTCCCTCCATTAAAAAGGGAGTAGTCAAGATATCAAAAAACGTACAATAATAATTATTTATATAATTATTTATTTATGTGCATATATACAGAAAGTAATTGGTATCGACGTATTCTCCCATCTGGTTATTTACTTGATATTTTAAATATTTTTCCTTTGAATCTATATTCTAATTAACTTTTTCTTCTTATATATTGGAACTGATTCGAATTAAATCGTGCGTAGTGGGTATGTTTTTCGGTTTATTTATGTGGTTTCACGTATTAGCTTTGGTTATTGAAATGAAAAATTGAGTAACTTAAAAGAATTCAATTTACATGTTTGGAATGTTAATTGCCTAAAAGCCCCTTTTCTCAGAGTCATTTATTATTATTATTCTCCATGGGATCTATTTTGCGCAAAAAGTACAATCTTGCGAAGAATTCATGCAAATTCGATGATTAATTACGACTTTAGACGACTCGCAACTTTTCATAGTATATTTGAAAGATTTTTTTCTATATTGGTATTTCGTGTCGGTGTGTGTGTAGCTTAAAATATAGTTTCTACTACAGTCGAATTCGCTTATAGCATATCTCCCTTGGTGAGTCAAGAAGCGTAGGACTTTCTTTCTTTCTTTTAAATCGAGCACAACTCAGGTCTATCACCATCTATGGGCGATTTACTACCTAGCGAGTTGTGCCGGAAGTGTAACTGTGCGTGTACCCTAACAGTCTGAGTGCGTATGCAGTGTTGTATTTGATTTTTCAGTGCTGCCATCTAAGAAGTGTAGGACTACGTTATAACCAGAGACAGAGAGACACTCTTTCTTGAAAAATTAGCTTATACAGTAGAACCTCTCAATAACGGACACTCATGGGACCAAAAATTTTGTCCGCTAACGGGGAGTGTCCGCTAATGGGGAGGTACGACGTAGAGGGCGATTTCGTTTATACGACTTTTACATTTATACGACGTTTGGCTTCGGTCGCAATTAGTTCCTATAAATATGTTAAAAAGTATACGCGTTTTACTGTGTGTGTGTAAAAGGGAACTCCGGTGCGGTGGTTATGCACAATCACTAATTTATCTCCCGTTAATCAAGTAATTGATTGCTGGATTATCATATTTACCGAAACCAGATTGGGGGATTATACATACTCACCGTTAAATATGATAAATTTTCGATTAATGGACAAAAATTAATAAATTATTGTTTGATTTTACTATCCACTATCGAGAGTGTCCGCTAATGGGAGAGGTGTCCGTTGACGGGAAGTTTCCGTTCTGGGAGGCTCCACTGCATAACAGTTGTATAAAAGTACATTATCGAGATTGTCGTGGACAAAATATGCTCTTACGCCGTGCGTAATTATTATTACGTATTGAATGTTATTACACTTTTTGGTTGATATGTCCTGGAGAATTAAAAAAAATATATTAGAGTACATGATATACCGAACATGCATAATTTTTTCTTTAATTGATTTGAATGGCATTATTTGGGTTTATGATAATAGTTCTCATTCAAAGTTAAGTTGTCATCATATTTATAATTAACTTATAAAGAAAAAAATAACGCCCATAAATTTTGTCATCAATCAACATGCTTTTGCATATTCTTTCAACAGTTCATGATTTGATACATTGAAAATAGTGCAAATTTCTGTTTTACCCAATCACATGGTTTGTTCTTTTATCACTGCCATCTACGAGGTAATGAAAAAGTATCATAAAAACAAACATTCGATGATTTGAAAAGCATCGACGATGCAATTTATAAACAGAGATAGAGAGAGGGAAAGAGTTTTTATTTTTATTTTTTTAAATAACAAGAAATTTCCCGAAAAGTATAATTACGTACTAACAGGTAGCGCTTACTGGTCGTGTAGCACAGACGCGGATCCAGAAAAATATGTTGGGAAGAGCAAATTTATGGAAACCAAGGACGTACGGTGAACATATATCCCGTATTTTATCGGGTGAAACCATTATTTTAAGTTGTATTTCTGGCTCTTACAAACTATCTTTTCTGTATCCAAAAGGTGGGGGGGGGGACTCTCGCCCACAGCTGATTCATTATAGAGCCTATTAATAGCAAAGGTAATTATTTCGGCAAAAATGTTCGTTATTAAAGAAATTCTCTCAACTTTCTGTGAATAATACATCCGAGATATATCACCAGAATACAACGAATGTTGCACAAATAAGTCACTTTTTGGCTTCAATTTTTTTACAGATTTTCTTTGTAGAATGTTATATCCGAATTATTTTCTAGGTTAAGCGAATGTTTTTTGTATGTTATATCCACAGTGTATGTTTTCAGCGGACTTATAAGTCATAAGTGTTATCGACTGTATTTCTCAGTTTCAGAGTAAATGCATATTTCCGCTGAAATCAGATTATTTAAATTTCTGGCAAAGTAGCAAATGTTTTTTTCGTAGATCTAAATTAACTTGAGAAAATTAAACTTTATAGAATTCTCAAAACACAAAAACGTCAAGTTTCAAAGAGATCGAAGTAATAATAATAACAATAATAATTAATTTTCCTTTCTCTCCAAAATGTAATAATATCTATAAAGAAGATAAACATGATGAATGACTATAATTATAACAGAAGAGATTCCGAAAATTCATTCCATAATTTTTAAATCGTTAATTAAAGTGTTCATATATTAAATGTAAAATCATTTTCTTCCATTAAAGTGGGAGTATTCGAGAGATAACGACGTACGGTGAAATATATAATTATTTATTTGCACGTATATGTATATAGGAATTGTAATTGGTATCGACGTATAAATGGCTTCGTTCCATCTACTTATTTACTTAATTTTAAGTACTTTTCCTTCGAATCTGTATTCTAATTAAATATTTTTTCTTCTTCTTCCACCATGAAAAACAATATATTAGTTTTCTTATATCTATATAATGTTGTACAAGGATGAGTTTGAACTCAGATGAGTTTTTATTTTCTATTTTTATCGTTGATTTTAAAATTCTACGGATTATTTCGTTTAATCGAGTAAATATTTTGGAATTCATTCGAATTAAATCGTGTGCGGTTACTGTTTTTCTTTAGTTTATTTACGTGGTTTCATGTGCTAGCTTAAATTATTATTATTATGAGAAAATTAAGTGATTCAAAAAATTAAGTTTATATGGTTAGATTGTTTATTACCTAATATTCGTCCATTATTTAATGGAAATCCCACTTCACTTAGTACAATTTTGATAATTAATTATTTTTAGAAGATTTTTGTAAATCGTAACATTCATATTTAATAGTATTCGGGGAGATATGTTTTTTTTTTTCAAATAGTATTACTATTTTGTGTCAGTATAGCTTAAAATACACTTTCTACTAAAATGTGCATTTCCTCTGCAATCAGATTATTTAAATTTCCTACAAAGAAACAAGCTAGCCATAAATATATAGACAGACATCTTTCCTCATACTTATTTATTTTGTACATAACGTACGTATTTGTTTTAATACCAAGAGACACATTTTCATTCCATGAAATAGCTTTTCCTAGTTTTTATACACTTGCTTACACAATGCCACATTTCAAGCTTACTTTATTTATAACATAACACTCCAATTTTCGGAGAGAAATATGCATATATGCTTAATCTCAAATTTTAATGAAAAAAATTAAATTTATTTATTCATTAATATGAAATGGCATTAATATTTAACAAAAGTATTGCATAACTTAACTGATATTACTTTTTTGTTTCAAGAAAAATATTCTCGTTAACGGTTTTAAGGGATCTCACGATTGACGAAAATTGTTTCATTTTTTTATTACATAGTAAAGGCTCTTAATTCAAATATACTACGTGTATGTAGTAATCTGTGTGTTCATAATTGTTTTTCTTTTTTTTTAATTTCTCGTTGTTTACATTTTTTTTTATTCAATTATTTCTGAAACTTTACATTGAGGCTTTCCATTTTCTGTAAGCCTTGCTGATGTAATAAAACATGTTCATATTTAAGTTGATTTTTATGGCATGAAATAAATTTTAATGAGTTTCCATTAGTGAACTTTACAAACTCACCAGAGTTTGAAAAAAAGGTTGAATTCAAATTTTTAATTTCTTAAAAACGCAACATTTTTTTCAGCTTGAAAAAAAGACTTAAATTAAAAGTTGTATTATTTAAATTATCAAATTCTGAAAGGAGAAGTGCACTTATAAAGAGACTTATATATATATGTCTCTTTATAAGTGCAATTCTTCTTTCAGAATTTGATAATTTAAATATATATATATATAATTTTAACTTATTTTGTTTATTCATCTATTTAATGCTATAAAATAGCATTTTTTTAAGCTTTATATAGGGATGGGGCGAATAGTGATTCAGCCGAATACCGAATATTCGGCTAATGATTTGGCCGAATACTTAATATTCGACGGCGGAATATAAATTTCTTAAAATTCATCACAATTATAAATAAAATCGATGCTTTTAAATGAAAAAAAAAATTGGTAATTTCAAATGATTGGTATTGAATTTTAACTATAATTTAAAATTTAAATGAATATTAAAAAAGTTGTAATTGGACAACTTTTATTATCATGATAGCGACAATCAAATTTAACGGTATATTATATTTAATATTAATCACAGAATCAATTTTTTTTTCAACACTTGTTAGAATTTTAATTCTCATTCAGAAAATGCCAACCATTATTCACTCTCAATTACTAATGCATCTTAAAATTTAGGACTTCCTCCTTAGATGTTCTTTGCATCTTTCAGTAGCTCAATACTTATCTTATCTAAGTACATCCTTCAGTTTATGAACTCGTATAATTCATGCTCACTTTCACCTTAGTGCAGTAGGATTCTATTTTCAGTTTCATGTTTTCCCTACCTAGTAATTCACCCTAACATAACCTCTTTCACAGAAAGGGATATATACACCACACAATACAATATAATCAGTAATTATTTTTAATTTATGGAAAAAATTCCAATTAATACAATTTTTTTCAAAATAAGTTTGTTGTGCTTATATATATACATAGATTAACACAGATATTCGTCCGAATTCCTAAGCATTATTTGGCCGAACCGAATATTCGGGATAAGGGCCGAATACCGAATAACAGCCGATTATTCATCCCATCTCTAGTTTTATGGACACGTTCCAAAAAAAACTGCAATCGCAGAAAATCACGTTAAAGAAATTACAGGTTATTTTAAATTTCTAACTTATTTCTCTTTAATTATAAGAAAAGAAAACATCGAGAAGCGCAATTTCTCTCTTTTTCCCGATTCCCCAATAGAATAAAATATTTTTTTAAACCAATTACTGAGAAATCGATTTCTTTAGGCCTCGAGGGATTCCACACCCCTAAAGAAAACTATTGTTACATTTTTTTTTCTTCTTTTCAATGAGTGAAACAAAATAACAAAATAGAAAAAATCGTAAGTAAATTCGTCAGAAAATGTTTGTTTGTAAGATTTTTCTTTCTCTTCCAGTTATTTATTTATTTGAGTTGAAATCGAAAGAAACAAAAATGAAACAACCCCATGTGCGAAGAAAAGAAAAAAAATAAGACACGTTTCCATGGCAACGTGGGAGTTTTTATAAGCATGTGTGTGTGATTGCTATTTTTGTAATCAATTATTTCTCAAAGTTTACACATTGAGGTTTTCCACTTTCTGTAAAAGTGCTTAAGAAATTAAAAAGATAAGTTTATTTTTTATGGTGTGAAATATAAATTTAAATGTGTTTTAAGGAAGTGAATTCCAGTAATTTACCAAAATTTGAAAGAAAATTGATTTGATTCAAATTTTAAATAAACTTCAAAAAAATGACTCGAATAAATGAATTTTTAAAATTTATAAAATTATAACTGGACTAATTGGATTTGGTGTCCCTTGGGACAACCTTAGTGTGCATTATGGCGTGCATTTATGCCTTTTTCTTTTGCATTTTTTGTATTTTTCCCTTTTTGTAGTTTTTGTTTTCGTATTTTTTTTTTGCATTTTTCTTTTTTCACGTTTTTCTTATTTTTCATTTCTTCTTTTTGTTGTTTTTTTTTTGCATTTTTCCTTTTTTATATTTTTTATTTTTTGTATTTTTCGTTTTTGCATATTTCATTTTTGTATTTTTCATTTTTGTATATTTCATTTTTGTATTTTTCCTTTTTTGTATTTTGTATTTTTTCAGTATTTGTGAATGAGTATGCGTGTGTCTTTTGCAATTAAAAAATAGAGCAAATAGAATCACGCTTACCTTATAAAGGTACCTATAACGCTTTAAACTATTTAGTTTAGTTATCTATTTATTACCATTTTACAGCAGTTTCCTTTTTCAATTTAGTACTCCAAACACTGCAATCATAGAAAATCGCGTTAAAAAAAATGATAGAATATTCTTTTCTGTTTAATTGATTTCTCTTTAATTAAAAAAAAAAAATTGGCAATCGAAACGCACATTTCTTTCAATCCGATTCTCAAGAGAATGCAATATTTTATAAACGAATTACTGAAAAATCGATTTCTATTAGGCCTTAAGAGATTCCACATCTCTTATAGGAACTATTGTTTTTCTCTATAATGAGTTAAACAAAAAAAAAAAACTTTAAGTAAATTCATCAGAAAATGTTTGTTTGGAAGATTTTTTCCTTTTTTTTTTCCTTTTTTCCGTCGAAAACGGAAGAAACAGAAATGAAACAATCTCATGTGCAAAGAGAAGAAAAAAATATATGTTCCTATGGCAACGTGGGAATTTCTATAAGCATGATTTGAAAACTTTTTAATCAATTATCTCTGAAACTTTACACATTAAGGCTTCCCATTTTCTGTAAAACTGCTAAAGAAATGAAAAAGATAAGTTTATTTTTATGTGTATCATAAAATGTAAATTTAAATTTGTTTTAAGAAAATAAATTCCAGTTTAGTAATTTACCAGAATTATTTTAAGTTTATGAAATTCTAACTGAACTAATTAGACTTGGTTGCCCTTGGGGCCGCAGAATGTGTAGTATGCATATTTTTTGTCTTTTTTTTTCTTTTGTATTCCTTTTGCATTCTTTGTAGTTTTCCTTTTCCCCCCTCTTTTTTGTTGTTTTCCTTTTTAGTATTTTTTCGCTATTTTCCTTTTTTGTATATTTTTTCTTCAGAATTTATGTAATGTGTATCTGGGAGTTTTTTGAAATAAAAACAAGAGGAGAAGAATCACAATTTTATAAAGGTAACTACAAAAATCTAATTTATTAAGTTAATTTATCAATTTATAGACGTTTTAGAGCAATTTTTTGAATTTTATGGACACGCTAAATAAACTGCAATTACAGAAAATCAATGTTTAAATAAATTATAGAAAATATTTTAACTATTTAATTGATTTATCTTTGATTAAAAAAAACAATTGACGATCAACGCACCGCGTTTTTTTCCCATCCAATTCCCAATAGAATAAAATATTTTTTAAACCAATTTATGAAAAATCGATTTCAATTAGGCCTCAAGAGATTCCACACCCCCTTATAAGAACTATAGTTTTTCTCTATAATGAGTTAAACAAAACAAAAAAAAAAATACGAATGTAAGTAAATTCGTCAGAAAATGTTTGTTTGGAAGATTTTTTTTTCCTTTTCTTTTATTTATTTATGTTGAGTCGGAATCGGAAGAAACAGAAATGAAACAACCTCATGTGCAAAAGGAAAGAAATGAATAAAAGAAAAAAAGACGTTTCCATGGCAACGTGGGAAAAAAGACAACTTTATTCCCTGGAGGATAAGAAAAATAAGAAATAAGAAAAATCGAAAGGCAAAACATCCATCGTTTCACTGAACACGCCTTTTCTGTTTCCTCCTTCTTGAAGATTGGATAAGACGAGAGACTCGCTCGCGAATAAGACGCTATAGCAGAAATACGTACTCCTATTATATTAACTAACGCTTTCGAGAATTAAAAATAATAATAATAATAAAAGATTCCGAACGATTACATCGTTCAATTATCCCACATTCGGTTCCCGAAATTAAGATCTCGGGTCATTTTTTTTTGTTTTAAATAGAAAAAAATGAGAAATCTGGCAATGAGGAAATTAATTGGCGATATTTGATGATTGCGATTGTAAAGTCAACGGCAAAATCTGTATTTTGTTGATAAGAAAATTTGATTGACGGTGGCGACTTTATGATTATAGTTTACTTTCACGAGCTGTTTATGGCCGGAAATATTGATCAGAAATACGCAGGATTTATAGAACGTCTAAATAAGTAGATGGCATGAAAGTTTAAAAATTTACCATAGATGTATGTTTACAAATGGATGAAATGAGTGTCGCTAATTCTCAGATTCTCACTCAAACGTGATTGCCAGTTTCAATAAAAACAACTAGAAGTAATTTGAATGATGATAGATTCCCGGACCTGAATCTGAATTTTTTGTTTTTGTTTTGAAAAACAAAAAAAATGTCTAAAAATTACGTATTTTATCCAGGCCACATATCCTGCCTATTACAACGTTGAGCCTGCTATTACAAGCACTCAAATGATATCAAAAATGGTGGGGCCATCGTATTCGTCTTGAACGTGCGGTATTTATTTCTAAATTTTACTGTGGTACGTCATCTACTAAGTAATTTTGATTTTTAGTTTTGCAACTGATTGTGGAGCAGGGATACCCAAACTATTTATGTTCGTGGAACCGTTAGAGATTCTGAAGTATTTTGTAGCACCCCTGTCTGATCCCGAGACAGACGCGGCACCCTAAAGCTAACACACAGTTTTTCATAATTGTAATACTACATTCAATGTAGTAATTTTATTCCCAAAATATCTCACGACACACCCTTTCCGGAACCACAGCTATAAGGCATTATGTTCAAAACATTCATGTTCTTCTTACCCTTGGCAACAGCTTCTATAGCAAAAAGTATCCGCGCGAAGCTTTGACGTCACTGAAGTCGTTCATTTCACCTTTAGCCATTGGATATAGCAGGCCGACGTATGCGAAATCTTTACCCTTTTTTTGCAGTATATCCAATGACTTTAGGTGAAATGGACGACTTAGTGACGTCAAAGCTTCGCGCGGATACTTTTTGCTATAGAAGGTGTGGCCCTTGGGAATGGGACTGAAATTTAAAATTTCTCTCACACAAAACCAATGAAGAGTATTTTAGCACCCTAGACACACACACACACACACCGTGCACCATTTGGGATTATCTGCTCTAATACACACAATGCCATCTGCCGTCAATTTTTCTAACTACAAGTGAAGTGTGATGATTGAATAACCGTATCGTTTAAGGCCCGTTTCTCTAAATCATTTGAAAATTTTCGTCATTTTCTGCACACGAGGGCTAATTAGACCGGGACCTATACTTTCCGAACGAGCGCGAGGCAGCCTTTTTAATACTCACTGAGAGGTTGGTGCGTTAACCCCTCGGCGTTGTACTCCGTGTAGTAGCAAATATTTTTATGTGGTCATGTCGCCGTTTCTGTTGTAGCCCTGTGTCAGGAAACTTTCTGACATGGACGAACCGGGTATCGAACTCGCGACACCTCTAAACATCCTTTGGTACTTTAGATGAGTATATTATCGACCTGGGCTACTGCGACAGTCTGTTTCTCTATGTGGCGAGACTTCTCAACTGGCAGATCGGCTCGTACTCTCTCCTCAAAGAGTGGCAACCAGGCACTTTGGCCCACCATATCTTAAAAAAATAGTGAAAGCCACTTAACTCACAAAAGCTCCCTCTTTTCCCCGAATTGGAATTGAACGCTTCCCTAAAGGATGACAAATATCAAAATGTGAAACCAAGGGTTTCTAAATAACCAACCCTGAACAGATTCGGTTCCGATCGAGCAAAATGCGCCACCACCTGTATTTGCCACAAAGACCCCAAAAAATAAACAAATGAATGAATAAAATGTCGCCGCTGATAAGATGTCGTCTCCTTTCCGTTGCGGAAGAGAAGATTTTAGTACCGCAAAACCCTTGATCTCCCACAGGATAAGTTCGTTCAGCCTCTATATACTAAATCAAATATTTACTCAAGATTTCTGAGAGCGTTATTATTATCATTATGCGTTTTCGTCGTCCAAAGGTCTTTATCGACGTCGTTGAACGAACGAAGGATCTCGTGACTCGAGAGGAAGAGTAAGTACTACAACACATACTCCCATAAAGAATGAATGAATAATGTCCCCCCCCCCCTAACATAATTGATATTTTAACCGTGGAATCCTAAAATTTTCAATAAGCCGTGTTTGCTTTACGAATATTGACTCGACCATTGTAAGCCTACAGCTAACGCCTTCGGTAAATATTCAAAAGGATTTTCAATGAAATTATTAAGGGATGAGCAACCGAGTTATCAAAATATTTGATAGTTTCGCGCGATATCTCCCCCGTATAACTTCCCTGTTCTTATATTTTCAACGATGTTGTTACCTGTAGCAGTGGGTCGAGATGGCTCACGTGCCACCTAGAAATGCGCAGGAGCGTTAGTATCTTTTAAAATGAATATAAGTCGTGCGTATTCCTTGGAATGAATAGATCGCGTGCGTATTCCTTGGAATGAATAGATCGCGTGCGTATTCCTTGGAATGAATAGATCGCGTGCGTATCCCTTAAAATTAATAATAGACATGCGCATTCCTTGAAATGAATATAGGGAATGTGAGTGTTCATTGGAATGATTAGGAGACATTCGTATCCCTTGAACTGCACAACCGTTCCTACCTTGAAATTCACAGAAACCGTTCCTACCTTGAAATTCACAGAAACCGTTCCTACCTTGAAATTCACAGAAACCGTTCCTACCTTGAAATTCACAGAAACCGTTCCTATATCTTGAAATGAATAGAATGCATGCATATTCTTTGAGAATGAACAGAGAGCATGAGTGTGTTCACATTGAAATGATTGGAAGTAAACGATTGGGATTCGTATCCCTTGAAATGCACAGGAAGCGTTCCTATACCTTGAAATTAATAGAAGACGCGCGTATTCTTTGAAACACAAATTGAAGGTGGACGTACCTCTAGGACAACGTGGATCACGTTCGTATCTCTTAAAATGAATAGAAGGGTACGTGTATTCCTTGGAATAAATAGCTCGGATCCGTTGAAATAAATAGAAGACCTGCGTATTCTTCAAAATGAAAAGGAACCTTGCATACATCTAGACATGCGCTGGAGGCATTCGCATCTCTTGAAATGAATTGAGGGTGTGCATGTTCCATGAAATGCACAGAAACCTTGCATAGCTTGGTTCACTACATTCCTATTATATGGTCATGAAAAAAGTTGAATTTGAGTTGGGTTGGGAATGAAAGTTCCATCTATCGGTAGTTGCCCCAGGTTCGATAGGTGAAGAACTTTTTCGGATGTTCTTTTGGCTGTATTCGAACCCATGGACCTTGACGGCAATATTCATAGTGGAAGACGAGCATCTTACTACTGCGCCACTATTAATAACTGTAAAATATTACAAATTTAATTAACGGAAAATTTTTTAGTGTATAATGCCAATCAAGCTGCTAGACGTAAGTTAGTGGGGGCTTTAATTGGCAATAAATGTTTCATCCATGAACTTCTATGCAGTTATTTCAATACCGTATACAGAATTTTCTTTCATATTCCTAATGAACGATATCCATATTTCCTGAAACAAATTAGCCTATTCAGCCACTAATTACTTTGGGAATGAATACCAGCGAATATATAGTTTTGTTTGCTGTAGAACTTATTATCGTGAACGGGCACGTGGTTTTATTAATGAGGACCCCTTTTTTTTCTCAACAAAGAACCGAATTTCAGAATTTTCATTTTTTTTTCTTGACCAGAACAAACATCCGAAAATGAACGTTCAGTCATTTAGCTGCTTTGTTTACTGTAGTTCTTCCACACACACACACACACAAAATCATCAATCATCATAATCATCATCTACTTGAAACTGTTTTCGTCTAAACCATTCGTACCAATTTTTTTAATTATTATCATTATAACCTTTCTCATATCTTTAGCTTCTCATCATCATAGTACATACACGAGCCAACGTAGCCACGTGTCTTATTATCACCGCAACATGCGAACTAATTACGCTTCTGTGCTTCCTTTTTTTTTTCCTGAGAGTAATTATGGTTTTTCGCAAGCAATCTGCACACAAAATTAAAAACCAATGCATAGGAAACATCACGAAGTTCTTCTCATTACCACAATTAATTATATTCATTAAACTGTTTTTTCTTCCTATTTTTTTTTTCTGTCCCACACATGTTGCATTTATCTCCTGAATGCTTATTTACTGTGACAAATACCAAATGTAAGAGGATTGTCACATGTCGTATGTTCAACATACGCCGCAATTCATGGAGATGGAAACTCCGCTTCTTTTTGTGTGCACGTATCTGCAAAAATTTGAAGAGTAATGGAACGTATATAGAATTTTCATCGTACAATGCAACCGTCAGACGGCGTTGTCATTGATCGCATAATTGAGCTGGTTTTGCTAATTATTGTCATTTCAGTCGTGGATTGCAGAAAGGATGGGATTATTCCCGTCCGCAGCACTACACTATAATACATTGCATATACAATGCTGCGGACGGGAATGCCTTCCAACAAGACGCGGGCCTTTACCGAAAGACTTTTGAGGGATTGCTGGCGTTTGTGTGCAAAGCGAGCTTCTTTGTCAGTGGCATGCGAGATACAGGGTGTATCAGGAGTGTAAGGGACAAAAAGCTAGTTTTGTACAGACACCAGTCAAATCGCTCATAGATTTCCCGATCTGGCACGCTTCTTGTAGGTGAATGCACCCGGTACTATCTTCGGGATTCCAAAGCAATCACTTCCGCAGCACCATACATGAAATGCGTTGCCGCTTTCCCATCCCTTACGCAATCCGCAATCCACGGGACGATAATGTCAAAACCACAGCTTCTTGCGTTCAATGAATAGCGCCGTCTAGCGGTTCAAAGCCTCCATTACAAATCACTTGTTTATATGTTAAGTTTAGGCTTGTTTAGATTTTTCTAAAACTCTTTAATATCTTACGTATAGGCTTTTGACAACATATTTGGGCGATGGAGCAGTTCAACTAGCAGAGATAAATCTCGAAAATTGGTAGAATTGGTAATACATGGGAATTGTGTGGGGGGGGGGCAAAAAGGAAAAAATATAAGGGAAAAAATGTGGGCATGGAGGAAAAAATATATCTGAGGAGTTGGTTTTTCGTTATTCCGCCCCTTCCCCCACACACACTCACTCAGCCACCCTTTCTCTACGTATGTAATACTTTTTTTTGACTTGTGAGCCGTAACGAGGGAAAAGGGGAAAAAAAACGATGATGGTGAGAATAAAGGAAAATGAAATTTTCTTTCACAGGGTAACCAATGAAGAGTCCGAAAGAACGAAAAGAGTGATCTCGAATGTGAGTTTTTTCCATTTATACATGGCCGAGATATCTCGTGCTTGATTACTTGTAGGGTTAAAGACAGAACACGAGTTTGAATTGCTTGTTTCGATACGTTCCGAAATTCTGTAAAATTTTCAGCATGAGTTCCAATCTGGTTTCATAATTTTCCGTTAGAGGCCATTGGAGAGTAATGGCCTTGTAATGTACTTAAGCAGATTTTCAGCCATTTTTGACCCCCCTCCCCCCCCCCCCCGTCAGCAAAATTTCGTCAGCAGCTTAGAATATTTCATATCTTCAAAAAGGGGTGGTTGATGACGTAAGCAACCTTCAAACCCCCCTCCCCCTTGTCATCAAACGTTAGCAAATCCGAAACCCACCTCGATGCTGACGTAATACTTTAATGACCCCTTAGCACCGTATAAAGATCAAAACATGGTAACTTCAATGGTGTGCACCCTGTATCTGCAGATAGACGTACAGTTGGCCTCGCTTAATTGGATATCAACGATTCCAGCACACAATAACCGATTAGGCGGGGTATTCGATTATTAGAGGAACAATTCAATTGACATTTTACAACGTTAGTACAGTTTGTATATTGAAAACTGATGAAGGATCAATATTAATAAAGATTCTCGATTAAATCAGACATAAAAAATGAAGTGAAAATTATATATAATTACAATTTATCCAAAATACTTAAGATTTTTACTTTCGTAAGAAAAGTTAGCGCTCCCTATTAGCTTAACAGAGAACAAAAATAAAGTGATTAAATGCACATATTGAAGGCACATTTGAATACTTAGAGACCAGTAAATACTCTCAAAAATGCGTTATCTTAACCTAATAACATATTTTCCATTAATTAAAAATTTTTCATTAAATAAAATCATTATGTGTATAGCGGTTGATATGTATTAACAGCTGACATGTGAAGCGTAATATTCGAATAAGCGCGAAGTCGTAAAAAGTGGGGAAATTTTAACCTTGTCTCTATGAGAGATATTTTGGTGCCGGAGGATTTTATCCGTTTAACCGAGGTATCCATTTATCCGTTATCCGATTAGTCGCCCTGCCCCTTCCTTTCATCTATTTAGATTCCATTAGGAGCAAAGTTCAAACGTAATTGCTGTTAATCAATTTGTTATGGAAATCAAGCTTCATAATCGCTATTTTCATAATATATACCGACAGTTTTCTCCTCTCTTTCACCTTTTAATTGCACATTTATTTTACATCGTTTTACCAATGGCGGCTGCGGCAGCTCGAACACCTATCTAGCTACGAACAAAAGAGAAATGGTTCAGTTGACGGATGACTCTTCTATCTGGTTCGGCTGTTGGCACAAATGGGTTGAACACGTTCCAAGGTATGCAACGTTAAAACATCTCGCTGTCTTGCTTCTCCATCACCGTCTTCAGAGTTTCGTCGACCTCCACCTCCACGCGAAAATATATACTGTATGTATATTTAAAAAGAAAAAAAAAAGAAAGAGGGGGATTCCATCTCTCTCCCATTCGTCTTTCTCTCCTAGACTTGCGGAGCTTATCTCTGGAAACGGGTGAAGAGGTTTGTGAATATGTCCCCGGTGTGTTAAAGCATAGTTGATGAATTCTATTTTAAACATCACTTCTCTACCTCCGACATGAAACTTGTCTCCTTCTTGAAAGAAGAAGAAAAAAAAAAACACTTTCGTTGGAAATACCAAGGGGCGTCGAGACATGGTTCTGTTCTGGGATCGGCTTGGAAAGCTCTAACTTCCCTTGACGCAAAGATGAGCGTCTGCCGCGGCAGAAATAGGCAATAAGCGATTACGGGAATTTATGGCAGGTGTATGCGTATCATGTACGCGTCGTTTAATCAAGCGTGTGCTTCCCCGCTCACGGGATAACGAGTAACGATGGAGAATTCACGTACCCCAGGAGAGCATTTTTCGCGTAGTTTCTAGGAAATGACGAAAATCCAATACAAAAATATGACCTCGAGCATCCGGACTAAATTGAATGTGGACTAAGATCATTGAAGACGCAGCGATTTTCCAATAGATGAAACTTCGGATCTCGTCGTCGTAACTGTAAGCATATGGAACAGATGCCAAAGAACGCAAGAGAGAAATAAAATTTATATATGAACTGTCCTCTGTTTTACAAGCCTTACGATACCACAAGATCAGGATGTCCAACCCGACACTAACATGCCGCATGGGCAATGGTCATTCATGAACATTGTCCGTGAACAAAATGATGATAGAAGAGTATGAATCATTTAAATCTTTTTATTCGGGAATAGTTCTTGAATAATTGATATAATTTGATCAGAGCTTCTTTTCAAGGATTTTTATTGGCTACTACCCACGAGTGTGGAACTTACCAGAGATGTGGAGCATATTGTTCGATGCAACACAGCGATTGGAATAACCCTATCGCAGGTTGATTCAGTTATCATTAGAAGACCACGAAGGAAATCGCGGGTTTCAGTGATGAATTCGTGAAAAAAAAATAATAAATAAAGCCGCCTAATGATAACTAAATCAACCTGCAGCAGGGTTGCTGTGTCGCGTCGTACGATTAGCTCCACATCTCCGGCAAGTTCCATCGTATAGTGGGTGATAGCGATATAGCGATAGGAACCGATAGATGCCTAGGCTTTGTCACACTAGGTGATACAACCACATCCCACTCCTGGGTAAAAGCCCTAGATGAAACACAAGGGTGATGATAAAAAATATGGTCCAAAAGGGACCCATGGACGTGCAAAATATATGAAGAAAAAGAGCCCTAATGGTGGTGCGACTATATTTCAAACCAACATAGATAAATATTTTGCTAACATTCAGATAGATGTCAAGCGGCTTTGATTATCAAGTAGTGTGATTCATGTGGCACAGTAAAGCAATACAAATCGTGACTAGCTTTAATTCCCGGTGCTGCTCGGATTTTTTTGATATATACGTGTTGAGGAGCCTGAAGAAGTGACAAATCGTTGTAAAGGAATAAACATGTCTAAAACACATTGTTCTGGAACCACGGTAATCAAAGGTCATTGTCGAGGCCCATGGACCATTATTGCCCGACAGTTTTTCGGACATTTCGGGCATTTGTCCAGCTCTGACGAACTTTCAATGTACCCTATCCTTTAAGTGGAGTCCTAATTGGTACACACGCAAACTTGGTGAAGTGTGGTTTAAAATTGTTGATTTTTATAGAGAACTTGCACATACACAGACACACATAAAATCGATTATTCATATGTATGTGGATTGTAAAAAATATATATATTCGAGTTTAAGGACATGTGACTTGAGAAAGAAATGCCATAAAAAATGCATGCACAATTTTTCAACATTCTTTTCATCATTATTTGCTCGAGATACTTTTTTGTATGTACATTCTTGCATTGAAAGGGGGGATCGAATAAGATTTATCTGATTCTAACGATAAAAACACGATTGGCATACACGACATATATTTGAGTCAAATGTTCAACATGATATGTCTCCGAAAAGAAAAGATTATTCGATAGCTTGCATTATATTGCATGCGTACATGTCTTTTATATAAAACTAAAACGTTCTTTCAAAAGGATTCTTTGGGTCTGGTAAAAAACGCCAGTGGAGAAGTACCCAAAATAAGCTCTTGAACTTCGATTTTGTTTTGTACATAAATACGTAGGTACATACTTTTAGACTTGCATTTAGTTATAAGCTTTTTCTTTTTCGTTTCTTATAGAGATATCATGGAAAACAAAAAAACGTGCATTTTGTTTAAAACTAGAGAATCTGAATTTATGCATTCGTAGGAAATAAGGTTTATGCCATGGTCCTAGGTTTTGACTGACCCTCAATTCCTTCTGCTAACGGTGATCTCGGGGGTGAATACAACAATCGAAGTGCCCTATTACCCATTCGTGAGGTATACCTACCCGCCCCCCCCCCGTCATACTATGATATAATTATAAAAACATGTTATTCGATTGTGACCCACGACCCCCGAGTGTGGCCAACGAAAGACTACTTAATCTCTTAAGTGAAACGCGGCAATTGACGAATGTCGACAGAGCCTGGGTGGTGTACGGTTTAAAAGTAAAAAAGATCACTTAAAAGTAAGCCGCGACTTATTTTAAGATCACTTAAAATGTCCGCGACAGGCTTCCAGAGCACTTGGCGCGCGATATTTCCAGATAACGTAAGTGCCATGCGTACGCACACTTCCAATTCATTCGTGCGGATCCTGCTGGTATATTTCCAAATCAAAGTGCCTGTGATGCATTTCAAGATCACTCTTTTGCCTTGCGGCAAACTTCTAGATCACTCAAATGCGACATGTTTCCTGATCACTTAAATGGCTCGCAGCACACGTTCCAACCAATGAAGTAGCTTGCGACACATTTCCGAACCAATAAATCGGATCGCGACACATTTCCTAACCAATGAATTGGAGCGTGACTCATATCTAAACCGATGAATTGGCTCGTGATCCATTTCCAAACCAGTGAAGTGACTCATGACTGATTTCCAAACCAATGAATTGGCTCGCGACACATTTCTAAAACAGTTAAAGTGGCCCGCACTTTCTAAAAAGTTGAGCATTCGGAGTGGTCTATTAATGGAAGATCAACAGCGATAGATGAGAAAAGCGAAGGAAATTTCTGAGCAATAACAACCTGATGATATGCAGAATATGAAATCACCCATCGTATAGCCCAGCTAACATAATAATTCTATTTACAAGCGGAAGAAACATCATGTAAAAGAGAATGCTGCAACTGCGGCCAAATTACTCTCGATGCCGTAAACACGTATCTTGTATATATATTTATCTTTCCTTCATTCTTAGTCTATTATTAAGAACTGTGGATTCGAGTTCCTACGGATTTCTTTTTTCTTTCTTTTCTATCCATCCATATTCCTCAGAGAATGTGAATGGCCATAGCCTCGTGTGTGTGTCATTTCTATTTTCTCGTGTCCGTTCGTAATATCGGTCTCGCGTGCGCTGCACCCGTTCACATTCTGATTTTTTCACTCGGACACGTGACTTCTTGTCTGCACACACGTACAGTATATATAGAAGAAAACCACGCCCGAAATTTCGGTCTGGGGTAACTCGATTACACGCGAAGACAAATGATCTAAAAAAAAAATTATTCCAACATGGACTCATAAGCATACTGACTGTTGTTTTCTTATTGAACTCAAGAAGCTGTAGATCAAACAGACGCATTATATATATTGTTATTGTTATTTTATGGTTTCTCTGTCTGTAAGAATAATAGTAATAATAATAATAATAATAGAATAACCCTTCTATTCCAGTTCACAGTTCGCCTGTTCCGCCAAATAAAAAGAGTTTCTGTGACTTTTATTTTCACATAAACGGTGCGGAGGACAAAAAAACCTCACTGGCGGTGTAAGTAAATAGCAAAGAGACAAAGGAACAGTGACAGGTATCAACTACGATTCTGTTTTTTTTTACAAAACCATTTTTGGTTAAGGTCAGTGTTCTTACATTGACGTCAGTGACCCCCACGAAGTGCTGTTTGGGAAAAGGGAAACCGCTGATCGTTACAGTTCACGGTGAATGGAAAATGATTTCACTTCGAATTTAGGCTGTACCCCCTACTAGTGTTAATATGGTGCGAATTGATCTTTATACACTTTTATACAAATACAAATACAACCCCACAACAGGCAAAATGCCCAACGAGGTAGCTGATATATGAATTAAGTTCACAAATGTAGTTTTCAACCCATTGATATTGCGTTTGCCCAGCGCTTTGTTTATAATTTTTTTTAAAAAAAGTACTTTTTCATGCAAATTTTGGTATTGAAAAAAAAAACAAATTCGCCAAAATAATAAAAAAATTCTCTGACATTCCCCGACCAAAACTCCAAAATATACCACCAGCCTAACCTAAACTCTGAAATTCCCTTCATTTTCCCCGAACAAAACAGTTTTCCAGATTTTATCCGAGGAAAACTTAGAAAGTTCCCTAATTTTGTCTCACAAAAACTCGAAATATCACCAACTTTGTCTGTTCAAAACTCGAACATTTCCCTGATTTTCCTTGACCAATATTTAAAAATATCCATAAGTTTGCTGAACAAAAAACTGCAAAATTTCTCTAATCAAAACTTAAAAATTTCATTAACTTTCCTTGACCAATAAACAAAATTTTCATTAACTTTCCTTGTACTTAAAATTATCCCCAACTTCCCCTGACATAAACTCCGAAATTTTACTGATTATCCATAAACAAAACTTAAACTTTCCCAAACCATACTTAAAAATTCCCCGGGCTTTTTCCCTGACTTTCAATTCAGAAATTTCCTTAACTTTCCCTGACCAAATCTCAAAATTTCTCTGACTTTTTTTCCTGACAAAAACTCCTGAAGAAAGAATTAAGATTCACACAAATATTTCGTAATGTTTTCAGAGTTTCAATTTTTCTTTTTTTTTATCTTCAAGAAATTTTTCCTGAACTTTTATGAAATATTTGCATATTTCCCTGATTTTCGAGAGACATTTTTTCCTGATCATTTTATATTATCCTGACTTCCGAGGTCTTCGGGAACCCACAGCATCAATTTAGCTTACGTATATATATAGATCTATTTTCGAGAAGAAGGATATTTCTTACTCGATCTCTGTTTGGACATGAAGGGGGTTAGGTGACGGCTATAGCAACATAGATGGCCACTAGAATATTCCAGACCATTTTCTTATTATGCAACAGAAGTGACAATAATTCCGTCGCGTATTTATCAAGGGATAAAACTTGCGCTTCTGAAAAAGATATCCCGGCTGAATAACTCTATTTTCTTTCATCTTTTCCTCCGGAATACTTGATACAGCGAATTATGTGACATACTCAAATAAGTTACGAAAAAAATGTATAAGAATAAAAAAAAAAAAGTGTATGTAGTTTTTTCGCTTGTCAACTTCCATATATTTTTCTTTTCATTTTTTTTCTGGGGGGGGATTCGTGGCGAGATGAATATCGCATATACGCGGTAGGGCAATGCAATATTCATGCTGTATAATGAATATTGCATAAACTGCTGACTGACGCTTGCTATTTTTTCCAGTGGTGAGTGAGCGATGCTAAGCAATAACCTTGGAATTGGAAATATAGTTTGTGCAGAATTTATACAAAGAAGAGAGAAGAGAAATAAAATAAAAAAAAATAGGAAACGTGTATAAGCTCGTATGAACGAATAACAAAAAAAAAACGTCCGAGCAAGTCCGTGAAATGCGGATTTTGTGACGGCATGATGATGCGCTTACGCAGCTGTGTTCCTGACTGAAAATGAAACAGAAAAAAATAATAGCCCTTTGAAGACAGAACTAGAAATTTTGCTTTAGCAATTTGGCACCTGTTACGAGCACTATCTGAAGTTCTGGTGGGAATGTCCGCATTGTGTGTGTGTACTTCTGTGACGTTGTTGAAAAGGAATAATGAGAGAAATCATATTCATTCGTACTCCAGGGCAGTTTCCTTCACAACCGTTTGTCCGTGGGAATTTCCTGCCGGTTAGCGAAACATTTCGCCCAATTCATCGAGAGGGTACATAATTCTAGATTTATTAAACTATACCGTCTCTAATGTAAGTTTAGAACAAAGTTTCCCAAAGTAGGGAAATATCGCCCCTCCGATGGAAATGTCCAGGGCGGCGATAGAAGCTACGGGTATTATAACATAGGTACCTCTGGGTACCCTTGAGACGCGGGGGGGGGGGGTTTAGAGAAAAATATTTCTGAAGAAGGGGGCGATGGAACAAGAAGTTCCGGAAACTATGGTTTAGTGAGAAGAAATTCAAGCTGGTTGGACACTTTGAAAAAAAACATTCAACGAGAAGCTGATTTCAATCATACTTGGATAATACTTGGTGAAGGATTTATAAGCTATGTGTGTTCAAAATCATTCAAGAAAGATTTGGATGGTGATTTCAAAGACTATTTTACCGCACACCAACTCCGGTCACATCGCCATACCACAATTTCGAACCAGTGGAGTTACGTGGGGAATTAAGACGCCATCTATCGGTGGCAAATAACTTGTAGGGAAAGAACTTATTTTCGATGTTCTTCATCGGGATTCGAACCCGTAAACCTTTATGGTAACCTTCACGGTGGAAGACGAGCATTTCACAACTGTCTCACTCGGGTACAGTGTCCAAAGACTGGACTCTCGGGCAAAAAACGACTACTCAACGTCCAACTTGCAGTCGTCACCGACTAGTTAATGCTAGGGCGGAAAGGGGAGTCCCCAGACTTGTGAAGGGCAACAGAATGGTAACAGTGCAGCAAATTGCAACGGATCGTAATCAAGGACCGTCACAAAGGATCTCTAAACGCAATGTTCGCCGTGAGAAAAAACGTCTCGAATTCACTCAGGAGCGCAAGGATTGGACAGCGGATAATTGGGAACAAGTTATGTAATACGACGAACCATGTTACACCATGCAAACGGACTAGTGAGAATTCGGAAGACACAGCACGAAAGCATGGATACCAAGTGCATTGCAACAATCCTTCAAGCGGATGGAGGCAATTTGATGTGATGTGGCGAATGTTTTCTTGTTGACATCCTTTGGGCCCTTTGATTCGTGCTCATGAACTTCTGAATAAGACATCATACTAAACATCGTTGCTGACCAAGTACAGTCGTCTGCGCTTAATCGGATAACGGATAAACGGATACACCGCTTATTGGGATAAAATCCTCCAGCACAAAAATTTCTCCCATAGAGACAATGTTATAATTCCCGTTTAATATGATAATTTCTTTTCCCCCCGCCTAATCGAATATTACGCTTCACACGCCAACTGTTAATACACAGGAACCACTATACACATAATGTTTTTATCGAATGAAACATTTGAATTGATGGAAAATCTGTTACACTAGGTTTTACTACGTTTAAGATAAATATATTTTAGATTAGTTTTGGCTTTCAAGTATTCAATTTGTCTCCAATACGTACCTTTAATTATTTCATTTTTATTCTCTGCTGAGCCAATAGAGGGTGCTAACTATCCTAAATTCATTCCAGAAGCTTTACTAATATTGATCCTTCATCAGTTTTCAATACACAAACTGTTTAATTGTCCCGCTTAATCGGATATGTGATATATGAGATTAAGCGGGGCCAACTACACATACTATTATGTTCATCGCAATAGTGACAGCTACTTCCAACAAGATAATGCACCTTGGTGTTGTACAGGATTGGTTTGAGGAGCATGAAGGAGAGTAGAATTTGCTTAGGGTGGGGCCACAATCCCAAAATCTCAATCCCATTGAGCATTTGTCGGGTAAGGTTAAAAATGTCATCAGACATCTCTAAACCCACAACATTCGATCTTACATTATTGGAAAGTGCTATTCATCAAGCAGGGGGGGGGGGCATTAATTGTAGAATCAATCATTTCCAATGTTATGACAATTTTCTGGAAATGATCGGCGGCCCGCGACGAAAAGCTCAAAAGGGTCAAACGTGGCCCCACTGGGCATGCGCTGAAGACTCATCCCTGGTGTATACACAATAATTTTCCGAAACCTTTTTTTTTGCCCTATTATGTATCAGTCTAATCCAAATAATAACCAAGAGACATCAATTACAGAAAAACTTCTGTGCACCAGAGATAAACTAAATGAGGGAATGATTGTACATGTGTTAGATTACACATATAACAAATAACTGTACGGTATGTTTTTTTTGGCAAAAATTCTATTTTCCATCACCTACGTACTTTTACCAGGAGCCTTGACTGAGGCGGTAAAAAAAAACATCAACTAATGGCAAAGGATGGGTGGCAAACAATAGCTTCCCGCCAGCAATAGGAAAAAGAAAAACATAGAAAATAAGTGAAAAAGAAAATGCAAGAGAGAGAGAGATCAAGTTTCTGAGAACATCGCTCTCTCTCCTAATCAAGAAAGCCACGCCGCCGTGATTTGTACCCAGAGTCTTTTATTTCCCGAGATTTGCTTCCTCGGTAATCGCAGATTTATGGCTCGTATGTAAAACGACCCGTAATACACACGGCCGTCTTACCCGGAATTAGCTTATCTTATATATATCATTTGGGGGGAAAAATAATCTCAATATTAGGTATTGCACGGGTATTATTTACGTTTTATTTTCCTCCATTCGTCCGAAAAACTACATAAATTCTCAAAGTAATCAAATTATATGAACAGGCAGAGGGTTCAAGTTATTTTGAAAACGGAGGGAGGAAAATACATTTTTCTCCGTTACGTCTCTCGGAAATTCATTTTTTTTTTTTTACATTTTCTCCTCTAGAAATTTATTGTTTCGAATTTAACGTCTAAGGATTTCGTATACAACAATGTTTAATTTAATTGGAACTGGAAAGTGGAAGTTGAAAATTTAACCGAGATACGTTTGTTTACGTTCATTGAAATTTATTGGTGCTGAAATATTTAGGAGCGGCCGAATGAGAAAAGCAGGGCCGTAACTAGACGGAGGGAGAAGGAGGGGCAACTATCCCGGGCGGCAGTTTTTGGTGGGAACAAAGGGAGAACACCATTACTAAATTATCGAATTTTAAAGTTGTGGGGGCAGCAAAATAATGTTTGCCCTTTTTGCGGCTGAATCATGTTTGCCCCGGGTGGCAAAAATCCTAGTTACGACCTTGGAGAAAGTGACGTGGTTTATTAAAACAATGTCTTGTACGTTATGGAAAAGCTGAGAGTTATGCTGTGTATTGCAGTTTCTTCAGTTATATTTCATGAAAACACTGTAATTCTCAGCGTTTCTCAACCTATGGTACGTGGACCAGAGGTGGGCTTCAAGCAGACTTTCTAAAACTATTTACCCGTCGTGATTGGTGTTAGTAATATTCATATGGATTCAAATGTAACTATACTTTCATACTTAGATTCACCCATACATCATCGAAGAAAATGTAGGAAATTGCGATCTTAAATAAGGGATATCAAAAAATTTTGCAAAAAAACTGCAATTCAGTGCTTTAAATGGGATTTGCTAAGTAAATGTAAATTAGCTGAGGGTATGGAAAAAAAAGAGCTGCTACAAATCGCAGTTTTCAAAAGTGTGCAGCGTTTAATGAAAAAAAAAAAATATTCAACTCATCTGATGACCATAATCCATTCAGAAAAATACAGTAGACTGGAATCTTAAATAATAATCAGTAAAATACGGGACATCACCTATGCCTTTAAAAAGCATTGCCAAAAGTAGGCACAATCACCAATCGTTATTAAAATTGCTGAAAAACTGGGGGGGGGGGGAAAAACGTTAAACTTGACAAATATGTGAAATAATTATTTATAATTTTTGCCATAATTATCATAGCATGATTTATATTATGAAAACGCTGTGTATTACGGCTTTAGTAATTATTACAAATTCAAATAACCATCGTTGAAAAAAAAACCATGACAAATGTAAAAAAAAAGTCGGGAAAAAACGAAAATTTCATCACTTATGTCCCGTATTACGGGACATGAGTGATCCATCAAATTGTTTTAGATATTTTACTGGTTCTTGTTTTCAGAAAGGTTGAGAAACATTGCTCTCGACCCTAGAATTTCAATTAAAAAGCAGATTCTATCGGGCACGGAAGATAATATAAACAACGAGAGAGAGAGAGGTGTTAGAGCATCGTGTTTCGGTGCGTGCTATTTGTATTTCACTCGAACCATCGCTAATGGTGCAGAAGCGAACAACATGACGACCACGACGATTCAGTCATTGAAATTCAGCTCGAGGTGCGTGTAAAAAAAAAACACACACACACACACACAAAAACGCACCAAATAGAATATCACCCATCAACGTTTCCATTAACTCTCGAGAATAAGCAAGAAAATGCGCGCCGGCTTATGAAAAAGGCGTATTACGTGCGACGAATGTCGAGAACAAGAAACGATGAAGAAGAAGACGAGGTAATAAGGATCCACGAGATGGGAAGACGAGATTACTACGAGGAAATAGGAGAAAAGAAAAAAAACCTCGCGTATTACATATTATATTTTTATCGAGATTGAGCGAGGGAATGTAACCAACGAGGTGTCGACATCTTAAGGGAAATTCGAGCCCGAAATAAAAGACAATTGGTTGAATTAATTGCCATTTCATGTTCCAGAGAATACAAGAATAAAAAAAAAAGAAATCCCACCAAAAAAACAATGTAGGGAAATGGCGGTAAAAAGGGCGGTGGCGTCGCTCTTTTATTATTATTATTATTATTATTATTATTATAAGCTGTATATTACGTATTATTCTTGGAAAGGGCGTCAGGAAAATCATTAGGTGCAGTCTGGGAAGTTAACCAACGCCTTTTTATGTACAAAGCTACCCACTTATTGACCTTGTTCGTTCTTGATGCTGTTATTATTATTATTATTATTATTATTTCAAGTTGTATGTTATAGCATCTTCTCTGAGGATAGATTATGATCGATAGATCGAAGACCGATCATGAGGAACATGATTTCCTTTTCTATTTATGTTATTGCTTTGAACTTTCAAATTTTGTTGGTTTCGATACTTACTATGACCTCTAATTCAATTTTTTTTACGCATCGCTTGCTGCTAGTAAAAAAAAACGTGATTTTATCGAAAAACTTATTAGTTTTACATAGTACTCAAAAAAATAACTGAACCCCCTCTAGCCCCATATAAAATGTCACATCTACAGCCGATCCCGCTTATAACGTTCCCATTCAGAACATTTTCTCCGCTTAGTGCGACTTATTTTCGTGGCCCAAACTTTAAGTAATTCTCATTGTTCACCTTCAAAGTGTTTTCCCGCTTACAAGGTTTTTATAATGACAGTTTTTTTTAAAAAACGTTATCTTTCCAGGGGACTCAAGCAGCTGGTGACATATTTACAAATAACTTTAGTGACCCGTGGCACAGATCACTGAAATGACTCGTGACAAATGTAGTGATCACTCACCGCTGCAACACGGTTTCAGAGCATTTCCGTTCCGATGTGACAGTCGACACTTTTACAAACTAACGGAGAGTTAGTTTGTAAAAGTGTCTGTCTCCAGAGGAGACGAAAGGTGGGTGTCAGTGATCGCCGAATGCGTTCGTGGGTTCGTTCAACATATCTGACGTAAGCAACGTCGCGAAATGCATGCGCTGGGGTAGGATCACACATTGCGGACGACGTAAATAATTAGCGCTATTGCGGTAGTGAGAGCACGTGTAGCAGTTGGTTGTCTGTTTCAATGAGTATCGTGATGGCTGACTACACGAACGAGGAATACGCTGATATGCATCTGATTTACGGTCGAGTAGATGGCAATGGGCGCTTAGCACAGCGGATGTACCAACAGCATTATCCGATGAGGCGTTGTCCGCACCATACTACTTTCGCCCCGATCGATCGTTTTTACGTCGATGTAGACTGTGCAATGACGTCACGGAGTCCACTTCCAATAACTCTTGTAATAATTAATCAAATAAATCTCTTTGTAGTTATTATTGTAGTTTTTTGTCATTCGAGCGTGACATCAAAACCTCCATGCGTTTTTCGCGATTTTCACACTCTCAACGTGGTTTGCGACACCATGTTCCATTGCAATTTTTTTCCTCTTGATGTCTACAAACAACCCTCTGAGTTTGTCGGTCCATTAACAGAACACCCTGTATCTCTAGCAGACCTAACCATCCATATATGATAAACGCTATCTCTGCTTCCGCCGACTGCTTTAAATTTAGCTTCTTTCCGCATAACATAGCTAACTAGAACTCACTTCCCTCCACTCTGTCGTTGATTTTTTCTGTCACTATCAACCTCATTCTCATGTACGGACCTCGGCCAACATTATTGCATAAATAAATAAATAATGAAGTCCCCTCCACATTCTCCTAAAGGTTCAGCATCCTCGCGTTATTTGGACCATGGGGAAAGAAAATATACCTGCGATTTAACGGCACCACTTTTTCACCTGGTGGTGAAAAATTTAATTTTTTTTTATTTCGAATCTCTTCCCCCCCCCCCCATAGTATACATATTTCCTATACATCAAATTTCATCAAAATACTTCCATTCGAATGGGCGCTACATACGTCTGAGTAGTGTCAGTTAATTTACAACAACCCCCATATAATGACATTAATTTACTGTCTTTAAATAGCTAGGATCATGATGAATTAAAATGCTATCAACACGGAATATAAAACCGGTGTTGAAGTTTCGGATGTTCCTTCTGTGACGCTCAGATCAGCAACAAACAAACCATCGAAATGCGTGCCAAGAAATTAAGAAGAAGAAAAAATATAGAAGAAGAGGATTCTTTTCTCCCTGGGAAAAAGAATAGACAGCGAACAAATTGCAAGTAAGCAAAGTGTTACTTTTCTATCAGTTACCCGATAAATGCACTTCGTCGCTAACATTTCAGTTGCTTTCCTTGCTGTTTTCTTAGAATTTGTTCCTTTTTTTTTGTTCTTGATGTTGCTTGGACGGGACGTGTGTATGTCATGGTGGTGACACACTTTAGAAAGAAAACACCCCCGTTTGTTTGTATTAGGCTGAAGGAAAAAATAATCTATTTTAACTTGGTGTATAATAGATTGTCCCATAAGCTACAGAACTTGGAATTTTCCAAATTATTTTAGTGTAAACGAAGGTATTGCAGCACAATAGGGATTTTTTTCACGGGGAGATCGGCTCGCATTCGCGCCTTGAAGATGGGAACCCACAGAAAACCAACTTCAGTCGATCACCGCTGTGTCTATGAATGTAAGCATATGATGTAAAATTTAAGTGTTGTCGAGATTTCGGTATCATCTTTCAGGATTATTGGCTTGTCAGGAGTTTGAGTCTGTAAGATTTTGGGATTGTTGACGTATCGTTTTGTCGGGATTTCCGTATTGTCGAGGTTTTTATGAGTCGGGATAAAGAGACAGATACAGATCCGTAGACAAAATCGTGCGACTGTCTATAGACACGTATTGCACGATTATCTATGAACGGTCACGCAACGAATCGGTTGTTCTGCGACTTCTGATAGACCAATATCGCATGTGTATGGTCCATCATTTCGAATGGAAAACTTGAGAGAAGTCGCGCGTCATTTTACGGGTATAAATGCGTGACAGAGTCGATAGACCGTCTTGTTCGGAATTGTCTATAGGCAAAATTCGCGATTTGTCTGTAGCCAGTCCCGTGATTTTGCCTTTGAGCGTGAACGTGACTTTAAGAAGGACGTACTGGGTACTGAGTGAAAAAAAAAACCCGAAATGTGGTGGTTTGGTAACAAATGTTGGCCGATTCAGCACCTATCATGATGCCACTACTTTCTCTCAAAATTTCCCATTCCAACCGAACAAACCAAAAGCAAACTGTAGTCTTATTTTGATAAAGCTCCAAAAAGCAACCAAAATCAACTTCTTTTTTTTTTTTTAAGCATTTCAAATACACGTCAATCCTCTTACAATGGAATATTCACTTCTTAATACTCAAACCCTGGCAGTGCCGAGGTTAATGCCAATTAATATAAATAACGTATTGTTATTTGTGAGGTATAATTTCATTTCCTTTATCGGACAGTAATACGAATATAATGTAATTGTACCTCTTTTCCTACTCCCGTAATCATTACATCCGTGCTGTACGTACGTATGTCTCGCAGCGATAACATCTCAAGTAAATAAAACGTAATGGGGACAAAGGGGGGAAAAAAAAAACGGATTTCCTTACGTAAAAGTAATATGACTATGCAAATAAATGACGTAAGGTGGGAGAGAGAGAAATGAAAATAAAAGGCTTCTTGACTCGGGCATCGTCCCAATACCTGAGAATATTTTTTTTTATTTATTTTTCCATTGAATGTCTGCTACCAATATTTTGAAACGTACATAAAAACTTATGAGAAAGAAGGAGTACATTTCGTTGGAGCAGATTTTATTAGGGTCATCAAAGCACACAGAGAAATATCCTAGCATTTTCCTTTTTTTTTTCTCTTTTATCTCTCTTTTTTTTTTTCAGTAGAGCATCATAAACGCTTGGTTGAGCCTATTTCGCTATGGGGGGAAAAAAGAAGTCACAAAAATTTCACAAAACGATGATAATAAATAAATAAAAAAAATTTATCGGGGAAAAAAAAAAAAAAAAAAATAGAGATATTCGGAAATAAATGTAAAAAAAAAAAATCTAGTGAGATAGGTATACAGGAGAAGAGAGAGAGAGCAGCAAATACCAGAGATATCGGGCGTTGGAATTTCTCAGCGAGTTTTAGACCGATGTCCCCAACTTTTTTTTTTTTTTTTTTTTTTTTTTTTTTTTTTTTGTCGTCGCTGACAGCGAGTTTTATATTTAATATATTTTTTTTCCTCTCCCTTTAAGCACTAAAAATGAAGCAGAAAGTGAGAGAGAGAGAACACAACAGATTCCTTAGACATGTCAATTATTGCCCTTTTCCTGCCCGAAATTTCGCAGCTGAACAAATTTGACAGGCAAGCAACCCAACCAGCGGAAAGAGGGAAAATATATATGTTATATGCATATGATGTGAGGAAGCGCTCGGTATAAAATAAGCATTTTTCTTTTCCTCTGCTAAAGATGATTTTTTCAACAATTTTTTTTTTTACTTTTTTCAAACCTTCGGGAGCATAACTATAGAATACTAACCGTGAAATTTCTACTACAGTTATGTAAGATTATATTTTTAGGGTTGTGGCATTATTGCATTTTATAATATTTAACCTCTTTCATTTCATTTCTACCCTTTTATTCTTATAAGTATGTATTAATTTCCAATATTTTCCCATAAGCGTATTTTACGCCCCTATGGTTCGCCCCCTATAAAACGAATTGAAAACAATTTTTTTTTTACAAATACGGATATTTGATGCTGTTAGCAGACTTTTAATTGGAACAATTCATCAGCACAACAATTTTATTGATTAGAATGGATTTTTTTTTTGATTAGCTAAAATAGTTAATAAAGTTGTAAATTATATAATTTCCTCGATTTTTTGCTGTTATCTACATATATATACGCTGATAGAATCTTGCTTAGCAAGAGTTGAATAGATTTTACCTTAAATTTTATATCCAATTCCCGAAATTTCACGTGGTTTTAGAAATTTCTAAACACGTTAAATTTTAGCAGCTCTCAGAAAATGACACCGCCAACGAATCCACTCTTTCTAGTTAAAGAAATTAGAAAGCGTGGCACTTATATAGCTATATTTTGTACTAAATTGTATCTACTTTCGAAAATAGTAAAGACAATTGAGAAGAGAAATTGATATAATGGGTTTTTTTTCTACCATGTATTTGCCATTTATATTCAAATATGCACTGGAAAATAGAGGGTTAAATTCCTTTTTTTTACGATCCATATAATGATAGCTATTTTAATAATATTTATACTTGATGTTTCATCAATCCATTAATCATTGTGGCGTCTTGATACTTATAGTTGTACCAATGGGACACGAGCCCAATGCACCAAGTCAAACGGGAGCTGCCAGAAATTATTAAAGCGTGCTATTAGTTCTGCAGTTATTGATTTCATGAAGTCGGAATTTTCAATGTGCAATTATTTTTTAACATTCTATATAGTCTGTAGCCAGGAGTGCTCTTAAAATATGTGTATAAGTATTCGTAAAGTATAAGTCCATAATACAGGTAATATGAATAAGTCTCTCTATACTATAGTTTCTCAAACTTTTAGTTCCATCCCCACAACTGAAACGTACCCATGTAATCCTATGTTATATTCGGCGCTTCTACCTCCTCCTTGGACCATTCCATCGCCTATAATATATTTATTATAAGTAAATCCATAATACAGTCGAATTCCGTTTTGACTAATACCGTTATAGCGAAAATCTCGTTTTAACGAACCCTTTTCTAATCCTCCAGATACGTTTGCATAAGAACAATACAAAGAACCTGGAATTGCTTTATAACGGAACTTCGTTATAACGAAGTGATTTCTCTGGTCTCTTGGAGCTCATTATAACGGGATTCGACTATAGGAGTAAATTTTAAGTTTGTTTTTGCGGACCACCTATTCCATCTTCACGTACTGCAGACCATTAGGTTGAGAAACTGTACTAGATGCAAGTCTTAAAAACTTATTTACATCATCACCCACCCCCTCTCTCAAATACATTATACGATGATGTAGAGAGAGAGGGAGTAGAGATGATGTCATTGAGAAAGAGAGAAAAATGAATATGAAATGCCAAAAAAAAAAAACTGACACTTTTTTAAATTATTTAACAGATTAGTAGATGATGGGGATATTGTATCTTTTCGGATTCATAGCGAAATAAATACAGGGTATCCATCACATCGGCATCGGCCGTAGATCAATGGTGTAGATGTAAATAAATGGGGGGGGGGGGAGGAGAGAACTACTCAATATACTTTTTTCTAGGACATTCAATCGTACGGTCAAAAAAAAGCAAAAAAAAAACCTTTTTTTTTCCTTTTATATAATGATACAGGAACATATAAAAAATGTTTGGCTGCTATTTCGACATAAAATTCGGAAATTGTGTGGCCCCAGCAAGCAGTTGTAAACCTACAGGCCCGTGAAAGATCACGTGACCGAAAATCCAAACAGCGGAAACTCTCCATTGTGTTGTGATCTCTTCTCTCTCTCTCTCTCTCGCTCTCTATCGCCCTGCCTGTGTACGCATGTTTTCAGGCAGGCGTCGGCTTATGGCCAAGGTCGCCACTGTCATCAAGAACGTGGCCAATCACAGCAGCCTCTGTATTGGTTCCCCCGGAGAATGCCAACTTTGGTATGACAATAGAGAGTTTCGAGTAAAAAAAAAATGATGATAATAGCAAATATATATATACATATACTATATATATATATATAAAAAAAAGCCGGCGAAATTTCGGCATTGGTTCGAAAAATACGCAAACATTGAGGCAAACCGGTGGTGGCTATGCTTTCGCAAGCGTCATTCGAAGAGCGTGTGAGTAGCGAGTTGCGAAACTCCGCAAGAAAAACGTATGAGTGATGACTGTGCAGAAAAAATAAAATATATAAAATAAATAGCAAATGAATAAAAAGAAGTGAATCACGTTGATTCGAGCCCGAGAAACGGGCCATTTTTTTTTTTTTTTTTCATTTTCCAAAGCGTTGTCCACTTACGAGAATAGTAAAAAAAGAAAAAAAATTGCCTGTGATTGTTGTGTGGGCGTATATACAGCAAATACGTTCAGCAGGCATACAATACATGCACAGTATGAACATTAAAAAGCCGTTCATCATTCGAGTGCCATCTGCAAGCACGTCATCGGTCTTCGTGGATTAATTTACAGCTCAATGCTGTATCATTGCGACACTTTTTCATATGTTCCGGCAGTGAATTTTCCGGATAAGGCTTTGCATCCCATGATTATTAAAAAAAAAAGAAAGTTATTTAGAAACGTTTTTTAGTCCCGATCGTATTATGGGGAGACGGGAAACTTAGTGGGCTCTAGCCCAGGGTAGAAAGTCTGGAAGAGCGGGGAATTTGAAGAATGAATGGTCAAGGAAATTAGTAGAATGGAAGAAGGTTTAGCAAAAAATTGTTAAGGTCACAGATGGTAAAACCATGAATCCCCTCTGGTGAGAGAACGAGGGATTTGGTCGATGAGTGACCAGAAGAGTAACTGTTAGTGTTTCGAAGCATGTGAGTGATAAAAAAAGTAGAGAGAGAGTGTGTGTAAGCACGAGAGTGATGTAGAGAGGAAGAAACCACAGGCCAATGAACGATTAAAAGAATGACCAAGAAAGTGTACAAGTGCAAGTGTAGAAAAGAGTCACCTAGAGCGTGTGTAAGCATGGGAGTGACCAAAAGTGTGTGTTGTGGAGACAAAGGGACCAAATCAGCAAATATTCAAGAAGTTGTGAAAGCGTATGAAGCGTGACCTAACGATGCTAAATCGTTAAGTCACGCGATTAGGTAGCATCGATTAGGTATCAATTAGGTAGCATTAACCCTGCAAATCGTTTTTTATTTCAGTTATTTTTCCGGTTTTTATTCATTTTTAAAGTTACTACACGGACGTTTTGCCTACCCTGTATAAAAGGCTTATATACTTGGTATATAATGGGACTCTAATTGTTCGCCACTCATTGTGACCAATTATTGGGCGCTAAACATCTCCCATACTCATATCAATGCAATATTTATTGCAATGCTTCCCGGTCTAATTGGGGACCGGGCTTATAATAGGACCATGGTGAGACAAAATGGTTCCAATGGTATTTTTCTATTTGGACATTTCATCTTATGCTATAAAATTTATTCAAAACAAGAAAAATTATTTAACTTGATTACTAATATTGTTTTGAATAGTAAACCTCATTTTTGATTACGATTTTATTTCCAAAGAATCTTTGGACAGGTTTCAGAATCGGTAGGGGTTCTGTGAGCTTGGATGAGATAACAATTAGTATTGTTTTTATATTTTATATGCTGTAAATTATTCTGGAATGGGGTCCGTGATCTTCATCTTACTGGTACAAGAGTTCATGGACCACAAAAGGTTAAGAACCCATAGGGACCTGATATCCCTTTTTTGACGGTTCTAACTCCTCGTTAGTCTTTGCCCGATTCCCTACGAACTCCTCTACTGGTCTGTCACATTCCTAGATACATAACATTTTTAGATCGGAAAACACTTGGGCATCTTGTTTCTGCAAATAACAATGGGAACAATGTTTCGTGAGAAAAATTAAAGTTTTCCGATCAATGATAGTCCTGTATCTTCTTGTGTGAATTCGATATAATTAATTAAATTTTAAATAAATGGGCCGTAAAAAGCAAGCGATCGCTTAGAAATTCCTTAAAGACATCAACAACATTTCAAGCCAAAACAAGAAAAGTCATCAGGGAGATTGCGTCAGATTTTCCAATCAATGTTGCAGAGATTTAATTAAATTAACGAAATGTGGGAGAAAAAAATAAAGATAGAATCATAAATTCTTTCACTACAAAATAAAATAAAATAAACGTATGACTTAAATATAAACTGGGTGTGGAACGTTCGCAGAAATCCTTTGGATTCAGCAGGAGTAGTAGTAGTAGTAGTTTCGCTCGAAGAACTAATTTGAAATAACTTAATAATAAAAAGAGCAACAATGTAATATCCGACGTGTTGCCACCGAAATATTGATAGATAATGGAAATCAATGAGCTTACAGTCTCATATATGAGTAAAACGACGCAGGGAGATATGGGAAAAGAAACCGAAGTAGCTAAGGACTGAAATTCTAAACATCTCACGGCTATTACTGGATATGACTCTTAACTTAGGACTGACAAGAAAAGGGTCCCAAGGTATCGTCTTGAAAAATACAGGAAGAAAAATCTGGCTGAATTGTTATGGGTCACTCAAAAAAGAAGTAAAGATTAATATTTTTAACGCCAATATAGAGATCAGGAATGAATTTATAAAAATCCCGCAACCGTAGAGTGACGTCATTAAAGCAACACGTGACCATGTATAGTACAGTTCGTTGAGACCGAGCGGTGGGGCCATGTTCTGGTTAGGAGGAGGTATACATGATACAGAAGAGAAGGGGGGAAAAGAGGAGGAAGAAAAGAAAAAGAAGAGCTTTAATGTGTAAGGAAAGTGAAAATAATATTTTTATAGATATCGCCGGGAATCGCGAGAGGCGATGAGTAGCCTACTGTTGTCTATTTTAAAATTTTTTGCGGCTTTAATAATTGCTTATTTTGTTTTTGTGTTTCCTGGGTAAGATGAATGTACTTGAATATTTTCATAATTTTTGAGGACGACACCCACACAGGCAACCTTTCCTTGTAAGGTTGATGTTTCTTATCTTGGGGTGTCCTTGGGCAATTACAAGCCTTGGGGGTCTTTGGTGAGTTTTCACGGATTCCTTGAGCTTCGATTGGGAAAAAAAACAAACCTATTGTTTCGGCATTATTTTATGCTGCATATTATTCTATAAAGGGGCCTGTAGCCTTCATCTTACTGGGAAAGAAGCTCCCTGGGAATTGTGATATTGGCACAAAGGGTCCATGGAACACAAATTGTTAAAAACCATGCACTAGTCTTTTATTTATAATTCTGGTTCTTTTATAACATTTTGAGACCGGAAAAATCTTTTCATATTTTTTTCCTTAAAACTAAAAATAAAACCACAAGTAACTTCAGTAACCATTATTCTTAGGGGTGGGGGGAGAACACCCTGATCAATGAGGTTTAATTCCAAGCAACTTCATTTAGAAATTAAAGTAATTAAATTTAAAAAGAAAAAACGGGTCTCTTAAACATCAAGCGAAAACGCCATCTCTTAGAGAATTCCTTAAAGACATCAACAACATTTCGAGCCAAAACAAAAACAAAAAAAGTCATCAGGGAGATTGTATCAAATTTCCCAACGAATGTTGCAGAGATTTAATTAAATTAACGAGAAATGAGGAGGAAAAAAAAAAGAGTAAATAAATTGTAATTTGCAACACTACGAGACGAAATAAAAGAAAAATATATCGCTGTAAAGAAACTTGATATGGAACGTTTTGCACAGAAATCCTTTGAATTCACCAGTAGAAGTTGAGTTCAGTTCGAATAGATAATAAAAGAGCAACAATGAAATATCCGACTTGCTGCCACCGAAATATTGATAAATAATGGAAATCAATGAGTTTGTAGTCTCATATGCGTAAAACGACACAGGGGAGTTGAAAAAGAAATCGAAGATACCTGTGTTAAAGGCTAAGAAGACTCTGCGGGCCTCTGTATAATGATGGCGGCGTTGGGGAAGCCCAACCGATAATTTCCAATGTACTATACGTACTTGGCGTATAACGAAGTATACCGTATGCGTATGGAGGGGAGTGGCGAAACAGCCGGAAACAGCTAAAAACCATCGACGCGGGAGGAAAAGATGTCTTCCCTCTCAAATAAGATTTCACAGACCGACTATTTCACCAAATAAGTAATTATCTGAATTTCAGCTGGAACGAACAGAATGCTTTCCTATCGTTTTTTTTTTTATTTTCCTCCCTTGATGATGGCGGGTATACGCAGGCATAAGGCATTTTCCCAAAAAGGGCCTACTGGGAGGGAGAGGAGCAAAAAAAAAGAGCCTCGATAATTGGGAAATTTTACAGGCTAGCTTTTATGATCCGGTTGTTGTTGCCACATAAAATGGGGAGGGGGGGGGGGGGGACTGAATTGGAAGACGCCAAAATAGAATGTGACAATTTCATGGGCCTCTCTCTCCTTCATTTTCTCCGGGGCCCCGTTGTATTTCCGATATCTGCCACGTGAAAAGCATTTGCAATATTGAAGTGAGGAGGGGGGAAAAAACCTTCAAGCTTTTTGACGCGTAATTATTGAAAAAGTTCAATTTTTTTGACTAATGAGGGGAAGGCAGAGGAAAATAATATAGCAAAAGAAAAAAATAGAGGGGAAAAAAATATCTATAATCATTTCCTTTATCCCTCGTTCGACTCGAATTAGGTTGATTCGACCATTAAAATTTCCATCGAATGCAACTTGAGGATCTAATTAAACGGATCTTTGGGATTATACACCACACGTAACGCGTAGCAACTGTGTGTAAACTGATTCCACTTTCGATCATCACCACTTATGTTCTTTCAACGTCACTGAATCTGTTGGGGGGGGCATCAATGGAAGAGTGAACAGTTTCTGTGTTTGACTGTTCCAGCGAAATGAAAAATCAAATATTTGTTTCTTTAAATTGAGTTAGGCATTGCGTGAAATCGTTGCATGGGATCGATTTGTGTTTTTTTTTAAGAGTGTTGGGAAATTATGTGTTTTTATTTACGTACGGTTTTTTCCCATGAGGGACCAGGGTCTAGCCTGTGGGGGTCCTGGAGATCAACCACATTATTCTATTTAATTTATACCATTTTTGTTTCATTTTTTTAATTATTATTATTACTTGAGAAATTCTGATAAGTGAACCTGTTAATTATTATAGTCTAATCCGGTTATAATGGAATCAAAGATTCAACAAAATTTTGTAATTATAACTGAGGTGTTGTTACAATCGTGGCTGATGTTCAAAAGACCTTCTAGGTATGGTCTATACATAGGTGTTTACCAGTGTTTCCCAAAGTTGGGAATATCGCCCCCTGGTGGAGCGATAGAAGCTACGGATTTGACGTAGGATAGAGTGATAGAGTGAAAATATAGTGTCACAAAAAAAATCTAAATTTCTGTACTGTTTCCGTCTTCTAATTTCCAATTAGACTTGTTGTGCTGTCTCTCCTTGAGGCCAACAAAAGAAAATCCATATTTCTAATATTTGAAAAGATATTTGAATTTAGTAATTGGAGAAAAGTTGGGATAGGACAGCATAAAGGAAGGAAAGGAGCGCTGTCCGTTAGCTTTTGCTTTGCTATTCTTTCATAACTTTTCACCGATTTTTGAATTCAAAAATTATCTTAGCGAATATTACACTCAGAAACATGGAATTGTTTTCTGAGATACAGTGCAACAATTTTCTAATTAGAAGTTAGAGGACAAGGGAACCGTATAAGAATTTAGATTTTTTATTTTTTATTTTGTGACCCGCTGTATTTTCACTTTCGAAACTGGTACAAAGGAGAATTTTGATATTGAAACTATACCTCTAAGACGGACGGATGGGCTAAAGGCAGCACCAGCACTTACAGGACACCCTGTATATACAACATAGGATCCGATGACTAGATTTGACAAAACGATCAAAATGCACGTATTTCAGAAGAAAAAAAAATTCCCATATAAAAAAATGCAGGTAAAACTTTTAATAGCAAAATGCATTGTATAACATCAAGCAAACATGAAGAAGCAATGATGTAAATTATGTATGAGCTGGAAATGCCTGCGAAATTCCATACTGAATTGGCGATTTTGCTGCAAATGTAATACAGTAATTTAGCTGGATGCCAAAAGGCGATAATTTGACCGGACATCACATTTTTTTGTGTATATGAATCATTTTGTAATGTCAAAAGTGTGTTAATTCTATGCTGTGAGCACCGCGGTGCTCCTGATCAGAACGGGTCGGTGATGTCCGGTCTTGATTATTATAGAATTAAAAAAAAAATAAATCTGTCTTTCTCAAGGTATTTCTTTCTCTTCAGTGATACAGTGGCTTCATTCTTTATTGCATTACGCAACTGGGAGAAGAAAAAAAAGAAGAAACAGGATAACTGTTTTCTCTTCGTACGAACTCGTGAAAGGATTCGGCAGCACAATTTACGGGCCATACGAAGCACAAATACGTGCATCTACTGTTGTATGCAAGGCTGCTCCAGTGATATACGAGTTATTGTTCGAAAAAAGGAAAAAAAAAAAGAAAGAAAATCCGAAATGTGTACGCGCATATGTGTGTGTATGTCTACGTGTTTGCTCTTCGTGGGTGGCAAAAACTTCTTCGTTTGTGAGTACGTCTCTTTCTTCCTACGCCAGCAACTATTCAGCCCCATCAGGATGGCCTCTTGCCGCTAAACAGACAGGCTAAATACAATAAACGTCATATGCGTCGTCCTTACTTCTCGAGGGGCCTCCTCTAGATCATTCCAATAATACAGTCAAGTAAACAGGACGTACCTAAAAACAAATCATATAGAGTTTCCCGTATTTCCCGGGACAGTCCCGGTTGTTTCTTTGGCCGTCTAGAAAAAAACAACATAATCTACAAGAAAACGCATTCCCCCCCCCCCACACCAAAAAACACTGGTCTATCGCGAAATCCAATTTACTACTACCGAGTTGTAAAATAGCTTACTATCGGAAGTGTGTATGCTTTACAATCTGAGTGAGCATCTAGTGGTGTGCGTGAATTGCTAGTGCTGCCATCTATTTTTTAAGCTATGAGTGAAGTGAGATGAATATTTTGGACTGGAGTGTATCGTAAGGTTTTGGAGACCATACCTACAGTGGGACATAGACTTGGTCGAGGGCGGATGCAGGGAAGAGCTACGCGTGCTCTTGTTGGCGCACAAGGTTGAAATATGAAGAAAAATTTGATTTCTTGAATATGCTTACATTTGAGGAACGCAGGTGTCGGGTATATGATCGAAGTGTTTAAAATTTTCAACGGGGTGGATAGGATGGACAGACAATGAGTTATTAATGCACCTTCAATCAATTGCTCCGACAAAGATACAGCAGTATCGTTGTGTAAGGGACAATTCCAGGTGTCGCAGGGCGTTTTCCTGTAATAGGGTTGACAATAAATGGAATAACTAATCTCCGGGGGTGGGGGTTTGAATTTTAACACAACTGATACGTTTAAAAAGAAGTGCGATAAGCATAGTGGGATAAATCGAGGTATCATTACTTAGATGAGACAACCATAACCGTTTTTATGTTGGCAATGTTATTATATATTATTAATTATTTTCGAGATATATTTTTTCAAATTGGGTTGCTCAAATTCAGTTCTATTTAACATCAGTATTTGTTATGGGCATCTTTTTTTCAGCCACCTCGCCGGGTAATTTGCCTGTTGTGGCCTTTGTGTTTATATTTGTATCATTGTAGGACATTTTTTCAATGTTCCCCTTTGAATGCTATGGCCATGTTTTTTCTCAACTACCTCGTTGGACATCTTGCCTGTTGTAGCCTTGTATTTGTATTTGAAAAGTCATCACTGTGGCAAAACTTTTCAAAGGAGATACAGGCTCGCATTCACGCCTTGTTGTCGAGACCCACGGGAAAAGCAATGTGTGATATAAATTTTATGACGTTTTTACATCAGTCTTATTAAAAAAAAAAACAACTAATATTTGAAAGAACACTGAAAAACCAAATTTCTCTTGAGTGTTATCACAAACAGGCAAAAAACATTGAAACATGCGAGTATCTGTCGAGTTTGTAACTATTCCACCTATTCATTCTTGTGCAAACAATTCTATACCCTAGGAACCATACCCTGTATGTATTCTCCCTCTCTCCCCTCCCCTTTCCCTGAAACAGTATTTGCGCATCACAGATTACCTACCGGTGACGGATCTTCACACGCGATTCAACGCGTTTGTCCGCTCGGAATGAGGCAGTGGAAGAGAACAACGACGGGTGTGAATACACACACACACACTGACTCTGAACTAAATTTCCGGACGAAATACTCTCCTTCTCTCTCTCTCTCTCTCTCTCTCTCTCTCTCTGTCATATGCAAATGCAATATATATGTGTTTGTATATGTGTGCTGCCAGTGCATCAGCTCAAATAATGTCTCTTTCTCCCTTGTGACGCATACAGCCTTCCGAAATGACCGAATTCCAGTCGCCAGGTGTGAAATTCTATCGTGTTCGGTGAATGGTCCTTTTTACCTGAGGCATATTATACAGTCTTACCTATATCTGCAACTAAACTTTGTCAAAGTTTAGTTCATTCAAATATGCTGCTGGTGCAACTACAAAGTCATTGAAACAAAGACATCAGAATATCCGTCCATAAAATAGAGATGTTCCTTAAACGTAGATTTGGCTTACTTACTTGCATACACCTCGTCCATATTCCTCTGAGGAATTTCTAATCAGCTGGTCCATGTTGGAATGTGCGTGTACGTGTTATGAACCTAAACATGAAGTTTCTGTGTAATGCTTGTTATGAGTAGTGCTGCCATCTACCATCAATTTTTCAACTATGAGTGAAGTGTATAAATGTACCGTTGTAGGGCTGTTGCTCTCTCTGTGGCGAGACTTTTTAAAGGGAAGATCGGCTCGCATTCGTGCCTCGAAGTTGAAATCCTCTGTAAGGTTTGATTGCACTATCGATGTGTGAATTTTCATCAACAATGATCAAAATGTTCTTGTTATAATCGACGTCTTATGACTAGAATCCAGTTTTATGACTAAAATCATGCGTGTTGAGCTCACGATGTCGAGCCGAATATGACCTTCACAGTGATATTCAGATATGATATGGATGTGCATGACCTCTCAAACATTTTCGTGTATATGTTTCTAATAAGGAACTAACAAATTTAGACCAATCTTCGTCAAGTTTTGTGCATAGATACCAAGTAATACACGACATTAACGATATACTCCCCAGTGATGGGGCAAACTGCAGCCCGCTTAGAGGTCCTACCCGGCTCACCGCATATTTTAAAGTTGCAGTATAGAAATCTTCACACACAATTGCAATATTATAAATACCATGTAATGCCCGGCAAAATGCTACTTTTTGTTATGAAGAAGGGGTTTTCCCAATTTTCAGAAGATGCAAAATAAGGGGAACATGAAAAAGAGAAATTATTAAGAAATCAGCTTTATAAAATGCCTGGGATTGTCATTGCTAAAATAAAAGGCATTTAAGAAAGCAAGATGAGGGTGAGAGGGTTTTGATAAGTTTTTATTGATTGAACACTAACGTAGAATAACTGTTCAATCCGGCATCACCGAACTGACTATTGGTAAAACTGTGAAGTAGGGACTTCAAGAGCGTACTTAATCAGAGTCAGTGCACACTGTTATAGCCTGTTTTTTTCTTCAGAATCATCATCGAAATTATTTGAAATATTAAACTTGCAATTGTCAAGCACTGAAATGCATTGAGGGTTTTTTTGAGTATCAAATGAAGTACCTGAATGCTATTATATGACACAAAATATTGTTGATGTTTAAAAGTATCTGATATTGCACTACAAGGTATGTAGGAACACACTGTATTTATATGATTTACATATATTAAGATTGGTATAAAATGTCATTTCTTGTTTTCCCGCTTACTTTTCAATCATTGTTAAAGAATGCATAGCTGTGTGTATCTCTCCTCCGCATATTTTGTTTCACTAAAGGCTAAACAATCGTCATTGGCTTGTCAACAATTAGGACACATGTACACCTATGATCCATTCCGCTGGCGATAACAGAAACTTCACATACAGCTCACGTTTAAAAATCGAATGTATACGAGTCGCTTAGGAGCACCAATGCCGGAACGAGCTCGAAATATACAATGTCTTTACTTAAGAAATATAAAAACACTCATGTTGCTTGAGAGCAACACTGTAGAATAAAGGGTTGAAAAAAAATAAAACTTATGAACATGTCACTAAGCGCTACACCCGATTAACATGGCAGGTTATCAAATTATGTAAGTGGAAAAGTTTGATCACCTCTGACTTATTCGGAGAAACGTAGAAAAATAAGCTCTCGTAACTTTAGAGATTTGAAACCGAACCACGAGTTAGACAATCACCGATAGAATTACACGATGAAATAACTGGCAACTGATTTGACAAAATATGGAATTAGAGACAACAGAAAGTCACGTTAGAAAATCAAGCCTCTGCTCCAAGGTTGACACACACACACACAACTACACTAACGTGAACACTTCAGACATGATTAGGCCTTAGATATTCATCGACAAACAAACAACAAAACATAATCTATCATATTTCCATTTTTTTGAAGAGAAAAAATCAATAACCATCGCCGCTAACGAAAATCCAACATTTTTTTTTCTTCAAAATCATTATTATTTGTTGTATTTCCAAGCGAATACAATATATAATACAAACGGCACAGGAAAAAAAAGGAGAGAATCGTTGTTTCTGGTCTTATTCTTTTTCTTTTTTGTTCTCGCGTTACTGGCACACCTCAAAAAAGTAATTCGAGCCTCGCTCTTTTCCATGTGGATTCTTCTTATTTTGGTGTTTTTTCTTTTTCCGTTATGGCCGCACTAATTGTGTTGACAACTTTTCAACATTAGTCGGTTCGAATTTCATTTCGGGACCGAGCACAAAAACCGACAGCTCTTTCTTAAGAGACAGGAGGCGCAAATTATAGAATAAATTTATCAAAAAACTCCTACGAAAGCGTTTTTATTTTTAGGAACGCGCTCCAGGGATCTCGAAATACAATTTCGACATTCATTCGAACCTACAAAGTCGCAAACAATTACTACGCAAATGATACACTAGCTTCTCTTTATAGTTCAATGCTGTTTTTCAACTTTGTTTTCATTTCCATATCCCTGTTTTTTTCCCGTGCCCTCCCCCCTTCTGCCTTATCCATCCAGGGCCCATTTAGGATTGAACAAGAATTTTATGAAAAATGTCAGTCTACGGACCCTTTAGAATGACTTCAGTGAGGTTCCCTCTTGTCCTGGTCGAATACTTGTTGGTACACGTGGCTTTAGCTATTAAGGGAGACTTAATTTTTTGAATATGTTTTGCATTTTGTTCGAATTTTCGTATTCCCGTCGGCAGGTCAATTGTTCAGTGTTTCTCAACCTATGGTCCACGACGATGGCATTGGTAGTCCGCAGGCAAACTTGATAAAATTATTCTCACCCGTTGTATATGATATTAGTAATATCCATAAAATGGATTCAAATAACATTAACCTTCATACTTCGGCTCACCATACATCATCGGGATGGATACAGGAAATTACGATCTTAAATACGGGATGTCACTAAATATTGTCAAGAAATCGCAATTTATTGCTTTAAATACAATTTACTAATTACTTCTAAAATTGCTGAAGGGTGTGGAAATAAAGATCTGCCACAAATCGCAGTTAACAAAAATTAACAGAATTTCACAACACAACAAAAAAATATTTAAATGATCAGATGACCATATTTCTGGTCATCTGAAAAATACTCTAAACTGGGATCTTAAATAATGATCCGTAAAATATGGGACATCGCCAATTGTCATTAAAAAACATTGTCAAAAATAGGCGCAATTACCAATCGTGATTTACCAATTGTTATTTAAATAAACAAGTTCAAAAATGAAGTGCAATTTTGTCAAGGAATTGGAAGAGCGATCAATATATATGCGCCAAAGAAAAGTTTTACTAGCGTCCTCTGCTGTTGATTTAAAATACTAATTTCTGAATTGATGTGAATATTGCAGAAATATTAATATATATATATATTTTTTAAAGTTATGTTGCAAATTATTATTTTGATCGATTCTAGGCATGTCAAAATAAGTCAGTTTTGTTTCTTACCGACATCTATCGTTGCTTGTAAATAAAATTTGTTTTTATTTCACGGGTATAAATTTTGGCCATGTTTTCAATTTCCATCGTTTCTTTTATTCGAAAAATCAATTTCTCAAGAATTTACAGAATAATTTAATATTTTGTTAAGCTGTGCCCACACTTATCAGATGTAGTGAAATACTGGTTGATTCGATGTTTCTTCCGCCTTCATGAGCTAAAACCATTGAAAAACGTTAAGAAACTTGATTATTGTAATGTATTTTTACTGTTTATTCATTACGTTTCAAATGTATGTTTCGTTATGTTTAAACACGGCTGCACAAATTGCCCGACATACAAAGGGCATGTAAAAACTTTTGACCGGGCATGCAATTTCTTATATGCCTATATACATTCACTAAGTCCGATACATAAATTTTCCACACGATACTGCATGTTCCCAATCTTTAACGTTGATACTTTTTGAATGACGAGCAGCACTTGTACGATTTTCCAAAAAGACTTCTCACCGCTTTTCTTTCGGCGTCATTGTATCCCGCTTATAAAGTTCCCAATGTATATTTTCCCGCTTATTACGACTTATTTTCGTGGTCCCAGCATCCATTATAGCCGGATGCACTTTTTTTTTGTCTCGAGATTATCTTCCAGCTCGTGATTACGAACTTATTTAGAATTATAAATTTCTTGCACCATTTTCATCGGCGTGTGGATTTTCTATTTTTTTATTACTTTTCTATATATTTTCCAAATATCATTGAAAAAAAGTATATTCAGTGAGAGCGGTCAATTTTTAGCCAGTTTTCGGACCCCTTAATATCCGGGCTTTCAGTTACCTTTCCCTTTCTCCATTAATTATAAATGCTTTTTTTTATAATTATTTCAAGCATTTTTACTGTCTTTTTTGCCTGCCTATTTTGACCACTTTTAATGCCTGAACCGGGATTAGTCATTACTCATTAGGTAGGCTGTGGTTCGAATTAACTGCAAAAGTTGCAAAAATATTGAAATTCTGTCCTATCCGTATTTTATATAAATGCGTTATTCTATAAAACCATATTGTCCGATCAATGAGCTCTGGGCCGTACAGTATCCGTAATGTCGAAGAGTTAATATATATATATATATATATATATTGTTTTTGGTAAAACAGTTCTTTCTACGATAACACACACCTCTCATACCAGAGTATTCGCATCGCACGAAATTCGAGCTTTAATGCACTATCGATTACGAAATTCATCGCATTCGGCAATTATAATAAACCCAGCATTTTTTAAGCCATTAAAATAATGGCAAAAAAATTTTCCTTTAATCCTTTTCTGCAATAATTTCGCAAATTCAAGATGGATATCGATAGTAATGTTTCAAAAATAGTGCTAGAAATACTCCATTGAGATCGAAACCAAGGTTGATGTCGGGAGTATTACTCCTGTATCCCCCTCCCCACCCTCCTTTTTTTTTTTCTGCCGTTATGAATGATACTTCAGGGACCTCATTAAATTCTAATGAAAGGTACAGCGATATCACGTTTCTCTTCGGGACGTATAAAAAAAGTGATGACGAGGGCCATTTATAATTTATTTTTATAATTGAAGTATGATCCCCGTAGCATATGACCCGTGACATCAACAAGCTATAAAAAAAATATAGTATTATGGTATGGTGTAGAGGCTAGAGACTAGGGAGGAAAAAAAACCTTAAGGTAACATTAGGCGAAACGAAAAATGAATAGACACCTTAGTTATCATTAACTTACCTTTGGGTGTGCCCGCTTCGGGAAGGCAACTTTAGGGTCAATCTGAAATTAAAGAAGAACATTCCGTGAGTAGATGTGCGTGGGATTAAGCTCTAATCATACATACAACAAAGAAAGGGGTTTCGGGAATGAAATAGAACACTTCCAAACGAGCTCGGAGAATGCATTTGATAAGGTTATGTTCGGAACACCGCGAGCGTGAAATCGATCTTGATACAGCTACAGTCGGGCCCCCCCCCCCCGATTTAACGAATCATGAGGTATTTTTATTTCTATAGGAGAATTCTGAAATAAAGAACGAGACGAACACAAATACACACACAGGGATATTAAATTGAGTTTTATTAATGGGTCTGACACATTTTAACATGGTCAAAAAGCCTCAAAACTATGCGTTTCATTTTAAAAATGTTATTCAACAACTGTTTTTATTATAAATTTGATATATATATTTTCGATTGTATATTCTATGCCATTTCAGTGTGTTACAGACTCGTATATAAAGTTTTATATAAAAATAATCCTCATATAAAAGTTTCCTCTTTTTGCAAATTTTCGAATACCATTTTTCGAAAAATGTCCAATTCATAATTAGGAAGCGAGAGATTGAAATTTCATTGAGTTAATCTTATTTAAAATTTAATTTAAGATTCGAAATTTAACTTTTTCCATATAAATCACCAATTTACAAATGGATCCCAGGTTAACCCTTTCAGACCCGAGCATTCATTGTTTTGAATTTAACATCACTTTTTATACTCAAAAAATGTATTAATAATGTAAATGTCTTTTTGACACATAAATCTCTAAATCAGCAAAAAATTTTTTCTTTTTTTCAAGTTTTCAGTTTTTTTGAATTTTTTTTTATGAAAAAATAATTCACTTCATCCAAATTTTATCAGCCAAGATGATTATTCGATCATTACATTTCACTCATAGTCAGATAAATTGATGCCAGATGGCAGCGCTACACATAGCCAGGATTACATAAAAACACAACACGCACATGCACATTCCAGCACGCACCAGTTCATTAGAAATTCCGTCGAGGAATGTACGGTGCGAAGTGCATGTGCGGTTAATTAGTAGTAGTAGCCAAGATGATGTAGGGTATATCCATCTTCATATGCATTTTTTTTCAGAATTTTATTGTTAAATTTTATACAGTAAATCACACTTTTCCCGGAAGCACTTTCTCCTGGAAACCATCATAAAAACCCTAAAAGTTCAGCTTCAAGTGCCGCCCTCTGATGAAAGCCCCCAAAGTTCATATTCACCATATTTCTAACTCAAAACTTACACAATCCTTTATATCCGAGCTTAACTGCACCGGTAACTGTACTTTTACCGGGAGGGAGAGAGAAACACACATTTCAGGCACTAGGGCCTGAAAGGGTTATTAAACTTCTTGTTGTGCCTCTCTGTACCTCTCTAAGAAACAACTAGTATAGGTTGTGACGCTCGCGTTCATTTCATGGTTGAAAGGAACCCAAGTATTAATGATAGCAATATTGACAATTATAGAATTACTCTTGATAATTTTGAAATAATAATAGTATAATTCTGTAATTATTTCCTTCTAATGTAAATAGTAATTATGTAATTTTTGTTTAATTAATTATAAATTTTTATCAATTATGAAATTATTTTTTCAATATTTCTATTATTATAACTTTCATGTATGCGTTTTTTAGTATTTCTGAAAATTCTGTAATTATATAAGTATACCTTTTGTATGCCAAATTTGGTCTCCCAAAATATGTAGCCTATGTGAAATCATAGGCCTTAAAAACTATTTTAACTCAGGGTCCCCGAATTACTTAAAACGGCGCTTTTTAATGTATCAAATCATTACTATTAAATCCGCAAAGTATCTCACAGTTCTAAATACAGCAGTACAGATTTCAGTGGCCAAAGCTCTTTTTAACGATTTTTTTTCTCTTTTTTTAAAAATTTAATCATTTTTCTATGTCAAGTCGCTATTTTCTAAAAATGGTCAGAAGGTCACACCAAAAAGCTCAGAGGGGCCACATTTGGCTCGCGCGTCATGAGTTGAAGACCCCCCCCCCCCCCTGGTCTAACGGTTCGAAAAAATCGAGTAAATCGTCGTGTAACGAAAGAAATCAATAAGAGACACTAAGAAAAAAATATATTTCTTAGACAAAACAGTAGAAGAAGAAACAACACACAGGGGAAAACGGGAATCGTACAAATAAACAGAAGCCATCATATATATACTCACTCACTCACTCACTCAGAGTCCAAGAACGACAAACGTCCAAGACAAAGTAAATATGCGAAGCTCCTATTAACAGGCTCGCTACCCTTCAATAAAGCCAGGCCCCCAAATAAAGTGACATTAAAGAACAACCGAAGAAATAATAGAACAGACCAAAAAGAAGGAAAAATAAATGCAGAAAAAAAATAAATAAAGACGAGCAAACAGAGGATCCAGAGAGAGAGAGAGAGAGAGAGAGATCTCCTCGAACTACATGAATGAAAAGCATCATCATTGCAATGTGCGTACATGTATGTGCGCCTAGGCCGACTAAATGAAGGCCTGTCTTATTTCTCTCTCTCTCTCCCATCTAAACAGAACAATACCAAGGAGCTTGGAGTTGAAAGCAAATAGGCTTCAAACAAAGAATAAGAAATATTTTCTTTTTCCACCCTAAATGGATGGAGGCCTTTTACTACTACAACTTTTGCTTTTCTTTTTTTGCCTTATTTATCGTCTTCCTACAGAAGAATTCAATCGGCCCAACTGGGTGATAAAAACGCTCTCTCTTTCGCTACTGCTTACGCCATCGCCTGCTTGAAAAGAACTCGTTGAGCATTGGCTAAGGGGGTGGGCACAACAATCTTACTTCTCTTCTCTTACGTACTATTTGGATGAGAGATGCTTATGAACCTTGACGGCAACACAAAAGCCTTTTTCTCCAAATACTTTCGAAATGAAAGAATCCATGTATAATTTTTTTCCTTCTCCTATTTGTTTCTTATTTTATCTCTCTCCCCGCGAGATATAAACTTCATGATGATAGTAATGATAATAATAATAGCGCGAGAAAATTTCAAAAGAGGACTGTTACTGGTGATGGTGGTGGTGAAGAAGCCAGAGATGTTTGTTACTTGATGTTACAAAAGAGTTCTAGTTCTGGCAGTGGCAGTGGGCATTATAACGAAGAATCGGCTCTTAGAGAGAGGAGACTATCTCTCGGAACACTTAAGAATAATCGCATCATTAGCCGAATTTGTTCAAATTATCTTTCATTTTTTTTATTTTTTCGTCATTTGGCTAATGGACAAGAGTATTAGAATCACTTGCTTTTGTCGATTTCTATTTCATATCTTTCTTTTCTGTCAAATTAATGGGGAGGTGTGTGTGCACGTAAATTTGCTAAAACACATATTTTTAATTTTTTTAATGTGGTAAAAATGTGTCTTCAACGTAAAAAAATCTTGGTCCGGTGATTGGACCAAGCTATAAAATACACCTTTAAAAATCTCTATTGAACGGAACATGTATAACGTGGAAATGGAAGTGAAAAAATTATACCTTCTTAAACGGAAAACTTCACACAAACACTCGGAGTGTTTTCGTGACCAATAGATCAAAGGATCATATAAAATGTTACATTGAACATTGAAGGACCGGACACACCCGCTTCCCATCTCAGAGAGATATCGAAGCTTTCCCGGGGGATGGGTGTATCCGGAAATTTATTAATTTATGTGAAAATAACGATGAAGTGCATTGTAAGTGTATTGTAATATACATATATACAATAAATAATCTGGAATAAATAATCGTACAAATTCTGATCATATAGCAATAAAATTTTACAGTGCACTACCGAAATTTTTCATGCGGTCTCTGCTTGCCAATGTGAGTTCAACATCTTCTACCCTTACATTAGCCTAAATGTTTCCGCACTTGATGCTGTGGTTTTAATAAGCCATGTGTAAGAGAAGCAGTTGCTTTCTGAAATTGTAACACAGCAATCTTACTTCTCTTTTATTACGTACTATTTGGATGAAAGATGCTTATGAACCTTGACTGAAACACAAAAGCTTTTTTCTCCTAATACTTTCGAAATGAAAGAATTCATGTATAATTTATTTTCCCTGTTTGTTTCTTATTTTATCTCTCTCCCTGCGAGATGTAAACTTCATGATGATTGTAATGATAATAATAATAGCGCGAGCAAATTTCAAAAGAGGACTGTTACTGATGATGATGGTGGTGGTGTACAAGCCAGAGATGTGTTACAAAAGAGTTCTAGTTCTGGCAGTGACCATTATAATGAAGAATCGACTCTTAGAGGGAGAGAGGAGACTATCTAGGAACACTCTTAAGAATAATCGCATCATTAGCTGAATTTGTTCAAATTATTTTTGCTGGTTTTTTTTTCTTTTTTCATTCATTTGACTGACGGACAAGAGTTTTTCTTTTGGTGATTTTTATTTCATATCTTTCTTTTCTGTCAAATTAAGGGGGGGGGGGTGTTTGCACGAAAGTTTGCCAAAAAACACGAATTTTTAAATTTTTTAATACAGTAAAACCTGTCTTCAACCGAAAAAAAAACTTGGGCCCATGATTCCAATGCCAAAATACACATCGGAAAACCTGGATTAAACGGAACCTGTCTAACGCGGAAACGGAAAGGAAAATTGTATCCTCTTAAGGGAAAATTTCACACAAACACTTTGACTATTTTGACCAATATACTAGAGGTTGCTTGTGGATCACCCAAGTCATCGTCGCGGACCACCTCTGGTCAGTGGACCATAGGTTGAGAAACACCGGAATAGAATACTCGGTTTCATTCTTAGAGAAAGCTCTCGCGTTCCCCTAAAGTCATTCTTCCGCTTTCTCGGGGCTTGGTTCGTCCTGGACTGGAGTATGCCAGGGTATTATTTTATACATCTCTATATATTTTTATATCATATATTTCTATGTCATTTATATTTACTACATGTATTATAATATTTTTTTTTTTTCGTAAGGTTTTGCAGACCATACAGAGGGGCATAGAATTTGTTGAAGGCGGTGCGGTGAAGAGCTACCCGTGCTCTTGTTGGCACACAACGCTTGAGCTATGAAGAGAGACTCGATTTCTTGAATATGCTTACATTGGAGGAACGCAGGTGTCGGATGGATATTATCGAAGTGTTTAAATTTTTAGCGAAATGAATAGGATGGACCATGTGTTATTAATATTGACACCGTCAATCAACTGCTTCGACAAGGGGACACCAGTATCGTTTAGTAAGGCATAATTCCAGGTTGTCGTAGTGAAGGAAGTTTTTCTGTAATAAGGGTAACAATAAATAGAATAGCTTGCCTCCAGGGGTCTTGAATTCTAACACAATTGGCACGTTTAAAAAGCATAGTGAGGGAAATCGAGAAGTCATCCATACTTAGAATAAGACAACCATAATCTTTTTTATTGGCAGTGCATTATATTTTATTAATTATTAGTTTTTTTACATGCTCTTATATTGAGTTGCCGTATTCTATATACGTTTGATTATAATTTAAGTTTTTAATTGGGTTGCTGTATTTTTGAAATATATGACATCCATATTTGTTATGGGCATCTTTTCCTCAGCCACCTCGTTGGGCATTTTGCCTGTTGTGGCGTTGTATTTGTATTTGATATTCATAATTTTAATGGGCATCATCATTTTTATGGGTCGTGGTCTTTTTGTTTGTATTTGTATTTAAAAACTTCAATCTCAGTTACAAAGAAAAAAATTCGCGGACGTTAAAATGTCGTTATAATCGAGTTGTATTGTACTTTATTTGCTAAACTTTAAAGTCCAAAATATTTTGAATTTTAAGAATAATATTAATGAACACATCTCTTATTCATAGAATTTATATGGAGAGAAGGTATGATGAATGGAACGTTTGCCTAAAAAAACAGAAAATTCCTGACATCTTTCATAAATATGCGAAAATATTTTCAGTTACATAATATAATAGATTTTTTCCCTTGAATTGAATACGAAACTATTGAAACATCGAAGGGCGAAAAAAAGAAAGATAACACCACAAAATGGAACAAAGCATCATGGAATATCTTTCACATGTTCCTTTTTTTAATCTGACATTACATACATGCATATTTCATGAGCTTCAAGAGAGAAATAAAAAAAATGATGGTAAACAAAAAAAAAAACCATTTCTGATAAAATAATCAACACGTAAAATATTCGTTCAAAAGAATAGAAAAAAAATTGAAACAAATTCAAAAAATACAAAAAAAAAACGAGATAGAAAGCCGGTAAGTACGCATGTATTTAAAGAGTAAAAATACGGTTTCTCTAGGTTATAGATTGTTTCGAGATGAAATATTCGGTTATAAAGGTTCAGTACACACAGAATAAAAAAACATTCAGCTAATGATCACGGAAAGAAGACATACATAGCCTGAATACAATTGAAAGAAGAAGAAAAAGAGACTTTTCCCATAGAAAATAAAACAGGCGGAAAAGGTACGGACATAAGTATCGCAAGAAAATTGCATGACAGCAAAGAAAACTTTCTACGGAAAAAAAAACGGGACAACACAGGAAAAAAAAAATCTTCATATATAACAGTACAATATATACATTTTTTTTCTTCTCTGTACATATTCGATGGGCCAACAGGGAGTGAAAGCAACAAAAGGAATAGAAAAATACGGGGCGAAAAAAAAGGGTAAGTATAAGAGTGCGACAGCTCCCGAGGAAAATAATAATAAATAGGAAAAGGTTCTTATAGTTATGCAGCTAGGACATATATTGGCCTTACGGATGAACGTCAATACTACCCAGGGACATCTATATATATCTTTTTTTTGTTGTTGTTGTTGTCAGCCAATCGTAAGCGACGTACCAAAGAGATCTGGGACTCTGGGTTCGTTTTTTTTGTACGTATCAGTGAGAAAAGTTCTATAAAAATAAAAGTCTAGTATCATGAGAATTACGGCGTCTCTTGTAAATGGAGCGAAAGCGATATATTTATTGAATGTTTTCTGTTTTTTTTCATGAATTTCTTGATGACGATCCTCCCACTCGGGAAATAATGGGTTGCCCATCGATTGTGTGTGTTTGACATGGCCTCTGGAAGTTGATGTCGACATGGCTTCGGGTTGGGTGGCCTGGAATCCCCTCTTACATGTTTTCAATTTTTTTTTTGCTTAATAAATTTACCAGGAGAATTAATACAGCAGACGCCTTTTATTGTAATCACTGATAATGTTCTAATTCTGGGTGTTGTTGTCACTTTCGTAAGGAATGAAACTCACCGTATATCATAACGTAGGAGAAAAAAATTCGTCTAGAGTTATCAGAATTTTGCTTCGCACAATAGAACCTCCCGTAATGAACACTTTTTTGAATTTTGTCAACGTGCTTCAATGGACAGTATTCGGTCTCAAGGAGTTACTGATGATTTTTATTTATTTAATACTGATTTTCATTGATTCACTGCTCATTTTTATTGATTCATTACTGATTTTATACATGTGATTGTTTTTATTTGGCAAATTTTATTTTGACTTGATTATATTAACTGGAACTCATTGCCGATGAGCATGATCTCACCTGCCCAAGTATAAAAACTTGTATTTGCTGCCAGTGATGGCCGGGGGTATAATTTTAATATTCAGAATTCTCTGAAGGCACTCAAGTCGTGCTAGAATCAACTTGTGTGATAGAACCTGGGTGTCTCTCGGTCCCAAGGTTGTATAACTTGGCATGTGTGGTCTTACTAGTCCAAAAGGTGTCCGTTATAGAGAGGTTCAACTGTATTATCAATTTTATTTTCGTCCAAATTTTGATCAGTTGCTTGAAGCAACTTATTTTCATACCACATAAACTATTAATCTTAAAGACGATGTAGGACCGAGTCGAACAACCTCCGGACCGCTGGCCAAATGCGGTCGCCCAAAGCGATTTCATCCAGCCCACGGGAAGTGTTCCGGAAGAAAAAATACCAATGCATAAAGCACGATTTACCTAGGCTGACCATATTTACTCGAAAGAAAAACGGAATCGCTACGATTAAATACGACGCATCTCCAAAAAATCACCGAAAAAGTTACTATTTTTCATTACCATTGATAAACTACCGGTTGCGGGAAACAAGATACACTTGCAAATCGTAGTGGATTTAAATGCAATTCACAGAAGAAAAACGTTTAGTTTTTGACAAATATGTTAAAATATATGAAACGAACAGATTTATCTGATCACGTGTAATCAATTACAGCCAATCTGAGTTATAAATTTTGTGTGATAAAGGGTTAAGATCATCGTCATAATATAATTTCCAAGTTGTAAAAATCATCTTTATCCTTGATTGCAGAAAGAAAAGTAAAACTCATCCTTCTCTTAATTCGGAAAAAATTGTATCTCCGACTTTTTTCCTACTGCGGCGCTGATGCTAAGAAAAATCATGGAATTTAATTAATACTGTATACTAATTCGAGGGACTAAATTTTGATGTTCTAACCCAGTGGTTCTTAACCGGGGCAGAGCATTTCTGCGAGTGAGAGATGGGGGAAAAATGACAACATGATAACTGATTATTCAGGAAATTCGAATGATGATAAATATCGAATTTTTCCAGCTTTTAAAAAAAAATGAAATCACACCAATGTTTCGACACCTCATCTCTTGGCTTTCGCTTAAAGAATTAGATAATGCGAAATTTGCGTTGCAAAAGTTTTTTTTTCGATTAGAGATCGTACTTTACTCTACATTTCGGTTGAGAAAAGTGTCATTATTTATCTAAGCAAGGGGTTCTCTTCGCGGTGGCCCTCGCAAAGGGATACATTTGCTGTTTGCTTATATTGGCATTCCGTCCTATAATCATATTGTGCTTAGATTTGATACTACTGTCATGAACATGACTCAGGAAAAACGTCAAAAAATTTAGTCAAGTGCCTCAAAGTAGCATTAAATTTATATTAGTTGCGGCTGGAATCAATAAGTGAAAAACTATTCAATAAATCTTTTTTCCCAAATCTCAAAAAACTATGAAACATAGTAATTTTTTTTTAGTTTCGTTTTTTAATTGATTTTCAAAAATAAATTTCAACTTAAATAAAGCCAAAATTAAAAATTAACCATAGCCGAAAAGAGGCATTAAATAATAAATAGAAGAATGCATAGAAAATAATCAATGGGTAATTAATGTAATTAATTGCAATTAATGTAATTAATTGCAATTAATGTCTTTAATTGCAATTAATGTCTTTAATTGCATCAAAATAATCAGAATTTTACAAAAAAAAAGCATTATCCAAGGGGTGCGGGAACGTAAAGTTGCGTTGCACTGGGAGATAAAAGAGTTTATGAACTCTACTGTTCTTACCCAACCTAAAATTTAATTCGTGGATTAATTTGAAGCGAAGAATAAAATGCCTGGTGAACGTCAATTTTTGTACTGCGTGAAGGAAATCAGTTGATACGTATTATTTCGTTGAGAGTATTAAACTATTACCAAATACTGCAATGCACCGTAGTATAGTGTTTATATAATTCGAAGGTTATATGTCAAAAATTTGAATTTATTATGAAATTATCTAAAAAAAGACAACTGCGTATTATTTGTAGCTTTCTTTTCCTGATAGAGTAGGAATGAATATGAATATTTACAAAAATAATCCACATGAGATACATTTTTAAAATAATTGATAGCGTCTACATCTGAGTGAAATGATTAAATATTTTCCCAAAAAAAATATGTCACTCTCTAACTTACATTCCTACACTACTCCTGCTTCTTAAGATTAAACTGGTTGATACAGATTACTACCACAAATTCACATTTACGGGTTATACCACAACGACGTGGATTTTTTATCACGCAATGAAGTGAATCTTGATCTATATATATATATTTTTTATCCCCCCTCGTTTATTTCTAGTTCGTGAACCAGAGAAAGCGATAGAGAGATATAAAACCGATTATACGTTCTTTACAAGGATCGTTCGATCGCAAAATTTTGTGCAAGCCTCTCATTAAAGATGAATAAAATATGATATCTGATTACGTGAAAAAAAATTTGAGTATTTATCGTGATAACAGTTGACATTCTGGACGAAACGACCACCCGTTACTGATGTTGCACTGCGAACACATAAAATAAATTGTTTACTTTCATTACCCATTTAAATGTATGCAAAATTTAAACTAAGAATTTATCATGAATGTAGTTTATTTCATTCCTCAAAAACAAAGAACTTAATTCGATTATCTAGATGAATACCCTGAATACGAGAGCATTCACGGTTTCTCCTAAAGAACAACTCGCTTTTCATACACGCGTATAAAAAAATAATAACAATAACGAGAAACAATGCGTCTTCAAAGAAAAAAAAGTTTTTAATAATTTTTCTTGCTCACAGTTTGGAGTTTTAATGAGAAAAATCGAGCTTTTTCCACGGTGCGAACGCCATTGAATTCCATTTTGCTCTTTTTTTCCCTAGCGCTAATGACACTGTAGATGGAATCGTAGCTTACAGAAATGGATATACATATACAAAAGAGGAGAATGGTAATAGTGATTTAATGGCATCGCTGATGTTTCTTCGTTTCCCAACGCATCAACTTGGGATTAATTAGCATTGATTAGGTTAATTGTCAGTAAGCTATTAATCATTTTGTTGTAATTATGATCGTAGGAGTGTCTAAATTGTTATTAATTACTGCCGTCGTGGAAGAAAAGGAGAAAATGCCTTTTCTGAAATATATACAGTGCAGTACTCATTTTAGTGGCTAATCTGAAAAATAAAAACAAACGGGAGAGAAATAGCTCTTCAGAAATTCAAAAAAATAGAATGCTATTCATTATTATTTCGTCAAAGCAGCGATTCGTTTCAGCTACTTCCAAAAAAACCGAATATCATATAATATTATTTTTACTACTTTGATTAATTAAGAGAGGAGAAAACCTTTTTTTCTTATGGCGTTGAATGACATTATAGATCGATAATCAACAATAACGTCTCTTTTCCTGAAAGTTCCGAACAATCGAAAGTCCTTGGACAAGTTTATGTAATGAAATCTGATTGATTCATAATGACTTGTATTTCAGAATTTTTTACACATTAGGACTAATTAAAGACTAAGACAGTATAGAGATCAATACAAAGGGTCAAACGCTAACCGACCGGCTTCCAGAGAGCAATGAGAAACACCTTGGTTATCAAATTTTATATGAAAAATAAATTTTCGTATGACTCAGTTTCTTTTGATAAATATTTCTTAGCTTTTTTTTTTCACTCGAAAAGCCTTGAAAGTCCTTTGTTTTTAGGAAACATTTCAAAATAGGATTCATGTTCTACAACGATTTTCTTCAACCACTGGCCCGCTCACTGGTGCCTGTCCGTGGGGATTTATACTGGACCCGCAAAACATTTCACCCAATTCATGTGCATATTCGCTCCATAATTTTACTTTTAAGAAGAAAAAAAATATATCGTCTATGTATTCAGTTCTGTGAATTATTTTTCTACTATGTATTTTTTTTTCTTTTTTTTTTACAGTTCCACAAATGATTTCTCTGTTTTTGCTAGTCATCGAACTACTTCTATTCATGTGTTTTTTTTTTGTTTTTTTTTTGATGGTCTTATATTTGTACTGTTTACCGGGAAATCTCGATATAACGATAATCTGCGGACTAAGAAAAAATATCGTTGTGGGGGGGGGGGGGGAGTTATTTTGTTTTAGCGAGATATAGCAGATTAAGGGGTCACATACCACTTAACATGGGAAAAAGTTAAATTTAACAAGTTATCATTAAAAATAATATTTAACCATTGATTTATCAGAAATAAATTCTTTTTCTACATATTTTTGAGTAAATGTGCTATCCTATGCTGGTGTAAAATTATAAAATTTTACATATCTTTAATATTTAGTTTTTTTAAAAAAAACAAAAAAATACATTAAAAACAGCTTTCGCGCACATGATGATATGACATGACATCATTATAACCATACAATATTAAAATGAAGAAAACGGTTCATTTCATAAAATTAACTAAAAAATTGAAATTGCATTAACTCATTCTTATTTGAAATTTAAACTTTCAAACATTCAAATAATAAATTTATGTTTTTTATAAATCAAATATTTATAAATGGATCTGAAATATTTTAGTTTATTTTATGAAATGAATCATTTTCTTCATTTTAATTTTAATATTGTATGGTTATATTCATGTCATGTCATTTTATCATGCGCGCAAGCTGTTTTTAATGCATTTTTTGAAAACTTTTGAGAAATTAAGTATTAGAGATATGCAAAATTTTATACCAGCATAGCATAGCATTTTTAATGAAGAATATGCGTAGAATATGCGTGAATATAAAATAGTTATAATAAATTAATGGTTAAGTAGTATTTTTGATGATATTTTAACTTTTTCTCATGTTAAGAGGTATGTGACCCCTTGACATTACAGAAAGCAGGCTGGATACAATCAACAGCCCAAAAATTACATACGTGATCACCTGTGAAAAACTGATATGGAAAAGTGTTTTCAGTTTTTTGATTTGACCAATAATTATGGAATTATAACGCATTGAAAACTGATGACATCACTTTCGGATCCGGCCAGATTCACCGAACGTGCGACAAACGTATAACTTGGCGCTTTTAAGATGACAGCAATGCTAAAACTTTGAGAGGAATCAAGAAAGCGGAAGTTTTGCAAACCAGTTTTCTATCACTTGCCCTCTCACTCAAAAAATTTGACTTAACCGTGAAAGAGAGGAAATTAACACATTTTGGCAAAAAAGTGTTGGTTCTGGGAAAAAAAAATTCTAATAGATCTGTTTGGCTCACATTTTACATATCTGGTGATAAATTTGTCAATGTAGTGGGACGAAGACAACACGTAATAACCAGGTTAACATAACTAACTCTACACGAAGAGGAAAAAGCGCTGATCGCGAGGGTAAATAACTGGACCTGGCTATTTTAACGAGATTGAACAGCTCAGTTCATTTTCAATTTCCAGCAACCCACTCATGGGAATTTTTTTTTTCGTTTGGTAATTGGTGCGTAACTGACCGTTAGAAAACATGGCACAAAATTTCAAAACATTATAACTTATATTCGTCCATTGTTAAAACGGAATGGAATAAAACTTTCCCACATTAGTTTTTCACAAAGAATCCCGTGTGTAATTATGGGGTGGTCGATAGTATCGACCCTGGAGACACCTGCGAATGAGACTTGAAAAAAATATATCGTTGTAGAGGGATTTATCGTAGTATCGAGTATCGTGGTAAAAAGGTTTTAGTTACTTTTTGTCGATACACGAAATTGTTCAAGTATTTTAACCAATCCGCAACTGTAAAAAATTTTTGAAGAACGTTGTTATAGAAAACCCTTGATCTATCTCCTATGGAATCTTTGAAGATATCCTCCAAATATCAATGTTCTGTGGATTTCTCTCTTGAAATATTTACGTGCTATAGAACCATTGAAATAATATCCACGTCCTCTACAACTGTTGTTATTTACATTGATACTCATTATTGTTTCCACGGAATCCTAAGTAATGTCCGGGAAACAATGCATTTCCTCATAAACCCAGATGATTCAATCTGTTTTAGATGTGTATCATATCTTTAGAGCTTAGCACAGGAATTTTAAGAGACACATCGAGAATATCCATCTTTCATAAAATATCTATTGGAAGTATAGCAATAGCTGACCAAACTTCGGAAATGAAAAATCGAAAATAAATTTACGAAAGTGCAAATGAATGTTAAAATTGAAATGAATGTTAAAATTGAAAATGAATGTTAAAATTGAAAATGAATGTTCAAATGCAAAAATTAAACCCATCCTCATATCTAGTCATGTATGACTGACTTTCTGTATATGCATTTTTTCAAGAAAAATCTTTACAATATTATCATAAACCGATTTTAACATAACGTGAGCACATTCTACATTTTCATTAGTAGGCATAATTCTATATTATTTCAGAATTCGATGGCATTTCCCATATAATCCGTCCTCATTACACCATTAACATTCATAAATAATATTCATAATACGCATAGTACATATCCACTCCAAAAGTACTCTATCTTTCAAGAAAACGCACCGTTAAAGTGAGAAAATATTTTTTTTATCAAGCAAAAATAACAAATCGAAAATATAACACGAAAAACACAATAACCAAAATATTTTTTTTTCTTATCGTAATCCTCAAAAAACGATTTTTCAGAAATAAAAATATTTAAGATAAAATTGGTACACAAAGAAAAGAAAATTATAATATCTCTTTATATTATCATTTGTTTAAGATATTGAAAAAAAAGAAAAAAGGAAACAATAATAATAATAACAGAATTCCTTTCTCTCGGATGGAATTCAGACCCCGTCTACGAGATTAGATGGCTGTCGAGTCAGACCCAAACAGGGTTCGTTAAACATTTGATTTATTTTGCCCTCGAGTGCTCTTTAAGTAAAGGAAAAGAAAATTACTGGAAGGTGGCCTATTGTTCTTTTTGGCAATTTAAGGCACACACACACACACACACACACACAAAAATAAAATAAAATAAATAAACTACTGGCAATAGTAGTAGTTGTTGTTGTATAAATGCCCGAGCAAGAAATTTAACGGTGAACTATTTTTTTTTTTTGCAATTTAAAGATTTAAAAAATAATAATAGTAATAAAATTCTTTGTTTTTCTTGGTAAAAATAAAATAGAATTTTTTTTCTTTTCTAGAGAGAGAGAGACTTAAGACTGAGAAAAGATATCATTAAAATTCTTTCCTTCCAATTTCCGTCCTAAACGGAGGAAATGCCAAAACGAAAAACCGTTAAGAACTTCCTCGTTTCCTCTATCTTTAAAAATTAAAATAATAATAATAAAATCGGTTGCATAAAATTTAAATTACTTCCTTTTTTCCCCATAAGAAACATTTGGCTCTGCTGCTGCTGCTGCTACGTCTTTAATTTTTATAAGGAGTATGAATCCCTTTTTTTAAAATTTTATTTGGATATATATATATATATACAACCTAGTTAAGTAGAAAATGGTCGACGAAATATTATGCATTATTTATTGGATCGTTTCCCCATTTTTTTTCTTATTTTTTTTTAATTTTTGTCTAAAATATATATTATCCTAAAATAGGCAGAGCGTGAGATAGATTCAGTCGGTATCGAAATTTCATTTTTTGCTTATGTGAAATTTCGAGGAGAGAGATTCAATATATATAATATCTGTAACATTAGTATTCTACTCTGTCCACTCTCTTATATATCCAATTTCGTTATCAACTATGATCACTCTAATTCTAGTCTTGCTATCAGCTATGATCACTCTAATTCTAGCCTTGCTATCAGCTATGATCACTCCAATTCCAAACTTGTTATCACAACTGTGAATACTGCGATTCAAAACCTCTTATCAACTGCAATGGAACCTACCCTAACGGACATCTCCCGTTAATACACGCTTTTCCTGTCCCGTGCAATAGGGCTTTAATGTATTTCATTCCCCGTTAGCGGACACTCTCGATAGCGGAAAGTAAAATCAGGTAAACTGTAATTTTTTTTTTCCCAAACTCTAATTTCACAACACAGAGTTATGTTTAATCCCAAGCTCGTGTTGGTAAAATATGATATAAATCGTCAATTAATTACTTAATAAGCTGAATAAGTAACTAGCTTCATAACTATGGTCCGGGATGGTGTATTCGAATGGTAATGTTGGCTTTTTTTTTGTTGATAGCGTATGAAGAAAGCCAGAATTTTAAGACTGATAATGTTCTCATGAATGTTTTCATTTTTTCCACACTTATTTTAATTTAATTTTTATCACAAAATATGTGTAGTGCGTACTTGTATGCGTACTTATCATGTACGGATGAAAATAACAAATTGGTTTAATGAAGAGAAGAAAGATTGTACATTTTTCCATATTTATCAGATTTTCCAACTTTATTTGGGAATTATGCATAATCGCTGGTAAAACTAATAAATAACGGGAAATTTAATCAAACTTTCTTTTCTTCATCGAGGCGATTAGTGATTATTTTCATAACCCGGTGTAATCACTTACAGTAACATATACATTTTATGTATAGAAACAAATTGCGAACGGTGCCAAACATCGCATAAATGTGAAAGTCGTATAAACGAGGTTCCACTGAATATCGCACCACCACATTAGCGGACAAAACTTTTGGTCCTATTTGTGTCCGTTATTGAGAGGTTCTACTGCATAACTAATAATTCTTTAATCTTGTTATCAACCATGAGCATGTTATCAAATATGACGTCTCTAATTCAAATACTATTATCAACTATATCCACTCCAATTCCAAACTTGTTATCAGCTTTGATCACTCTACTTCCAATCTTGTTATCAATTATGATTACTCCGATTCCAAGCATGTTATCAAATATGACACCAGTCTGATTCAAATCTTGTTACAACACAACTATGGTCACTCAATTTCTCAAATTTTAATCTTATCATTTCAATCCTGATATCACTCGTATTTATATCAATTTAATCACCTCTATATTTATTCAGGCCACTCTAATCCTTATGAGATCGCTGTTATTTCACTTAGATCACTTATGTTCTAATTCAATCACACTCATCCTAATCTGATCACTATTATTCCACTGTGTGATCACATCCTAGTACTATAATCCGATCTCGCTCTCTCTGGTACACAAATCCCAATATAAACACTTAAATCCACGTTGATAAGTCTTATCATAAGCTGATTCTGTTATTACATTCGTTTATCGCTCTCTTATCCTAATCTTATATGACCATCATCCTCTAATATTTTCACTCTCTTATCCTAATCTGGTCACTGTTGTTCTTTTCTTATCATTACTATTCTCTTATTACTCATAATTATAATACATCAATTATTATTCTCTTTATAGCAATCTTATCTCAATCCAATCACAATTTTATTCATTTAACATTCATTATTCTTTAAACATTCTTATATTTATCCGCGATCGCAATGCTATTTTTTTCTTATCACTATTATCTTTTTTTTTAATACGAAAGGATAATGTTATTCTTTTCTTAACATTCTTATCCTAAATCTCTTTCTGAATATTCTTTTATTATCACTCTTATCTCTTGATCAGATCACTGTTATTTTTTTCCTGATCACTGTTATTCTCCGATTACCACTCTTATCCTAGGATAGGACGGAAATGACAAAACCGTTAAAACTTCCTCGTTTCCTCTATCTTTCTCTAAAAAATTGGTTGCTTAAAATTTAAATTACTTCCTTTTCCCCCCCCATAAAAAACGTTTGGCTATACATTTATAACTTAGTTAAGTGGAAAATTGTCAACGAAATACCAATTTGAGTTGCAATTTTTGACAAAAGGGATTGTTTTGACAAAAAGAAATCCCATGTTTTGTTACTTAAAAAAAAGAAGTTTTTCTATGATTTTTTTTCAAGCTCCTGTAATTCGTGGCTTCATTTTCACTTGGCAGTTAGTTCACTGTCAAGGTTTAAAGTTCAATACTCTTCAGATATTTGTGAACGGATTCATGTGTAGAACGAACATGCGAAAAACCCGTGAACAGCCGCCAAATCCTGAGTAATGTATAATAGATACGTAGGACACAGCTTTTTTCATTGTGTACTGATTGAATTTGTGGTGGGAATTTCCTTTGCCCGTGATTTCAATTTGATGTGTGCATGGTACTCAAGACCTAGATTTTCTCTGCTTATCAACTGTAAAATTATTTTTTTGCTCAGTCGAAAGCATAGTGTGTGGCAAAATGATGGTTCCACACATCATCCAACAGAGTCTATAACCTGAGACATTTAGTGAGGGTACCTTTCAAGCCCCTCTATAGTTAATTTATAGTATGAGGAACCCCAAAAAATGAAAGAAATTGTAAGAATTGTCTCGGGGGCCCCCAGGCTAGAGCCTTGTCCATGGGAAAAATCACGAAAAAATTAAGATACTTTTCATCGTGTGACATGTGCCAGCGAATGCGATGCAGTAAAAATGCAAAGATCCATAGAAACGCTAAATGAATTGAATAACACTTACGATGACGAGCTTTCCGAAAAGTTTACCTTCAGATGGTGCAGAATGCGTACCGAAGAAAAGCAAACACCATGATAGAACATCTGTTTTCTCTCTCTCCCCCCCCCCCCACCTCCTCAATATTAATGTTCGCACAACAAGACTGTCCGTTTCAGCATGCAATATTTGTAAATATTACATGCATACTATTTATAAGAGAATCTCCTTGCTATTAAACATAATACAGTAAAACTTCGTTAACTCGTTACCCTATTATGTCGTCACTCCGGCGAAGTTGTAATTTTTCTTCTGCCCTGTCTAGCTTTCATAGATAACAATGTTATTAAATCCTCGTTTACTCATCGCTAATTTCGGTTAACTCATCAAAATGGCAAAGTTTGAGGGAGAGGAACAGATGAGATTTCTATGGCTCTCTATAAAGTAAGAGCTTCTTAACATCATTGCCATGTGTACAAAAGTGACCATAAAAGCCTTATGTGTCAAAACGGAACTGCTCTAGTAACGAAAGTTACGCTGAGGAAGTTCATTCGCCGACTAAAGAAACAAATTTCTAGCAACTTTAGGGGACTGTTCGAGCTGTACACGATTTCTGCATGGGCTCCACTAAATTAAGGTTTTAAATTTGAACACAAATGTCTGGTTTTTCACGAAATATATTTTTTGAAAAACCAGACATTTTTTCCCAAGTTGGCGCCTTCTAGTAACTGCTTTGCCCCTGCCTAGGACCCCCTGAAGTCCAAACTGGGCCGTGTTCGAGTGTACCTTGTATGTGTATTATGTATTACTGCTAAGTGTACAAGTGTATTTTACCATATAAGTAAAATACTAAAAGCTTAAAAAAAAGTAAAATTTTTTCTTTTTCGTTTCGTTTTGCAATATTGTAATTGTAGTTTATATTTTGATAAATTTTATATTGCTTTAAAAGTTATACGATTTCCACAACATTGGACATTGAAACCGCTTGAGTCGTCACTCAAGCCATTATAATTTCTCGATAACGTGAGTGACGACTTAACGAGGTTTACTGTATTTATTTATTCATTATTATTATTTTTGTACTTTTTTTAGTTTTAAACGTACCATTGCTAGTGTTTTTGTGAATAAACAAACACTTTCTGCCAGGGGGTAGTGAATGGAAAGTAAAACAAGTAGAGAAATATATGATTGTAATTATATAAGAAAAATAGAAATTTTACCTTTTTCCCATCTAGTTCATGTGTACCGCTGGATAAGACTTTATCTACGCTAGAGGGGTCGGCAAATGTTACAAAACCAAACCCTCTGGAAAGAAAAATAAGCAAAAAATTACACTCTTGAAAGAAAAAAGAAATAGATATTCATAGCATTATATTAAAAAAAAAACATTATATAGTATATTTTAATTATATATTTCATCACCAACGTGAAGTTGTTATGGAAATTTGGATCATGGGAAAATACCTACATATTGAAATACATGAATAAATATGAATTTCAATGCGAAATATTGTTACATAAAACTTCGTGCTCCCGCACAATATCAGCTGAATATTGATTTCCCTCGAAATTATTACAACTGTGTTCCACTTTAATGTAGCATATTATGTTGGAGGTTTTAATTAAACTCTCTCTCTCTCTCTCACTGCTTCTATTCTGTTTATATTACGTACGTTCTCGCCAACGAGCTCACAATAATCACTTAGTTGCATCAAATGCTTCGATGTTGTGATGCTGATTCCATACCATAGCTCGTAATTATTTGCCGCGCGAGTTCCGTTTTCGTCAGTCAATGAATTGCACTCAGTATAGAGTTACATATACACAAGAGGTCTCATTGCACCTTGAATTCCCTATGTATTGTGAATGAAATCATTCGTTAGGTGTCGTTTCGTGCGTGTAATTAGGAAAAGCTGCATTCTGCACACACGAGAAGTGTGTGCAGCTTTATACTTTCTCAAATACGTTCTCATCGGTTCTATTATAACTATTTCAATGTAGAAAAACTGAATAAAGCCCAAATATTTGGTGATTATGAATGAAGTTCCCGTACTCTGAGTAATTTTTCTAAAAAAAAAATTGCTTATCCGAATGCAGACAAATTTTAGTACACCTTAATGAGACCATGACAGAGAGATTTATGAAATAAAAATAAGTTAAATTTTCAATCACCAGGTGAAAAAGTGGCGCTTTTTATTGAATTTTTCATTTTCGCATGGTCCATATAGCGTATATACCAAGTTTCAATGGAATATGTCGACCAGAATGGCCGCAATATAGGTCTGAGTAGTTTCAGTATACTGACACTGCTCAGACCAATGTAGCAGCCGTCAGTATACTGACACTACACCGACATGTAGCGCCAGCCTTGAAGGACGTATAACATTGAAACATGGTATATATACGCTATATGGTTCATGGGGGGAAAAGAAAATTTAATTAAAAAAAAGCGCGACTTTTTTCCCCTTGTGTTCGAAAATTAAACTATTTTTTTATATATTTTTCCATAAATATCTCTCCCATAGTTTCATTAAGATATCCTAAAAATTTGGCTATATTCGGATAAGTAGTTTTTGAGAAAAGCTACACAGAGTACAGGAACTTTAATTATAACCACCCTGTAGTAATCTGTCATTAGGGCCAAAAACATCCTAACTAGTCAGGAAATTAGTATAGTCCCCCTCAGGCTTATACGCCATCTGTAAGTAGTTTGAACGTATGTTTCTGGAGTTTCCATGAAGGAATGTTCTCATTAGCTTTGTGATGATTATCACTGATGATGCCGCGGCCACTGTAGCAAACAAAATTTTCAGTTGCATCCTAAACCTTGAACTACAGCTACGATCTTCTGTTTTTCCGCTCCACTGACCTAATGCCTGTGTGTTGTGAGATTTTATCAAATACATGAACAAATTCTGATTTATTAATTAATTTTCGCGAAATTACAAATTATTTCGTTATATAGGTTTAAAATTTCTTTTAATTCTAAAACTATTTGTTCCGCTACTTCTGAAGTTAATACTTTTTTTATTTTCTTCTTTACGTCGAGTCTAAGACGAAATATTTTTTCTTACTGATATAAATTTTTAATTTACTCTGAAATTATTTCTTACTTCCAATAGTTCTGAAATTATATTGAATTTCAATAATTTTGAAATAATTTAATTTCAACAATTCTGAGAAATCATATCTAATTTCAAAATAATTCTAAAATATTGTTTCTCTCTTTAATATTAAAATTTCATGAAATCTGAAATTATGTCTTTCAATTATTCTGAATTTTCAACACTGCTGAAATTACTTCTCTTATTAATTCTGAATTTTCAGCCATGCAGAAAAATTATTTCCTCTCATTAATTCTGCAATTTTATTTCTTCTGAGTTTTAATCACTTCACGCGCAAGCTTTTGGCAACAAATTTGGATTATCTCCATTTGACGAATCTGAGATAAATCTGGTAATCGTGTCCTAACCTAACAGCACATTAGAAAAAGAAAGAAGGAGAAAGGAAAATAAATAAAAGGAAAAAGTATAATAGATAAGGTAGGCAAGAAAGTTTTTTTTTTAAGAGAGTTCTTTTGTCACCCTCACCCTACGTGTTCTCTTTCACTCTTGCATGCGTATACAGTTCGTCTCGAAAGATATATAATGCACTTTTCTCAAAATAACAATAAAAATACAGCGAGTAAAATTAGCACCCTCTAATGGATAATACCTGAATTATTTCTGCATTTATAGAAAAAAAAATGTAGAATATTTATAGTATCGACAATAAAAAAAACGGCAGTCTCAAAAGTTAAGAGAAAATTAAGATTTACAGCAAATCAGGCTTTCGTGTGGAATAGACTTTTCATTTTTTTTCTAACAACCTCAAACACATTATGTGCTTCATGGATCTAATTAAATTCTGTAGGGTTTCAACATCAAAACTGTGCTTCCTCGATAGAGCTCTTTAAGTCATAAACAGTCGAATAATGTATTTCGTTTGCAAACACATTAATCGTAAGTATGCCCCATACATTCCTAATAAGATTCAAGTCAGGACTCGTCGATGGCTAGTCTCAAGCCGATGCATTTTCGCAATTAAAGAGCTTTTTTTTTGTGGCAGCAGATCTTTGAATAGACACGTCATAATGCTGAAATGTCAAGTTTGGCCCTGCTAAATCTTCTCCAATCAGTAGCAAATTGTTCTCGAGAATCTCCTTTAAGCATCAGAGTTTTGATGACCAATATCAAAAGTTAAGGAAGTCTGACCATTAGAGGCAACTCCACCTCGCTTTCTGCTGAAAACATCCGTCTAGGACATGTGAGTTCCAATTTTTTTTTTCCACCACTAAATATTATGCCAAGTTATTTGTCTCCATAAAAGATATGATTTCGTGACCATTTCAGCCTCTCTTCTCCACCTCTCTTTGGTGCTTCCTTGTGGCAGGCGATTTCCTATATAACCCATTCATTTATGAATCAAATACAAACTTCTCTCATCTGTCTATGAACTGTAGCTGTTGTTGAAATTTTCACTCCAGGGTCTTTCATAATTTAATGCAAGGTCATATTTTTTGCGTTGAAGCCAACGGTTTTGTTTTCGCGTAAACTTGTACTGCGTTGCCTACCACAACCAGGTTTTTGGCTTTTGGGACACGCATTGGGTCAATACACGTCAGACACTTCATTTCGACCTGCTCAAAACAATAGCAATGTCTTTTACAGTCTTTCTTTATACTTTAAAATGAAGTACTCGAAGGATTTCATAGCATAAAATATGTGAAATGCAAATAATGAAATTAATGAAACAACCAATCGGATAGCTTTGACTTTTATACTATGACGTCTCTGATATTTCATATAGACGTAAATCTTCGAAATTTGCATATAATCGGAAGTTTTTCTAAGCTTTTTGCTATTCTAAGCTATTTCTACAGCTACTTTTTAAAATTTTGACTTTAAAAAATCCAAAACTTATTTTCCTCGACAAAGACTGAAGTTCAATGTAGGTTTTTTGCATTCTTACCACAAGCAAAACAAAAATGAAATCAAAATTTGAAACGGTATCCATTCCGCATTTAAAAATCTATCGTGTCTAAACTTTTGAGACAGACTGTAGTAGAAAGATACATTATATGTGTGGAAAAAAATCATTAACAGGAGTATGGAAAGAAAGAAAGTAAACAAAAAAGAAACTTCAGTTGATAGAGTCACTATAAAGCTACGCCATGATGGAAAGAGAGGAAAGAAAACAGATAGAACATGTTTGAATTTATTTCACTGGCGTTTGGACGTAGTATTGCGTCCGTGATCGTAAATAAGTTAATAAAACAAAGATTTTTTGGTTACCAGCTCGAATGTTTTACGAATTGGGGCCCTCACAGGTACCCAAAAAAATCTACCGGCTCCACGAATACGCCAAGAATGCAGGCTATATACTAAATATGAATGAACCTATGAAATAAAATGCAGGAAAAATTTTTATTTGATTTACATATTTTTTCCCCTTTAGAAATCCTATAACGGTATATAATGATAAAAGATTCACTAAGAAGTGAAGAAAAATTACTTTTCTTATTTTCTTGAAAAAAGTATATAGTATTTCCACCGAATTCATCCGCATTAGGAAGCGAAACATATAATGATCATTTTTTTTAGAGCCCGTCAAATTCATTAGAACCGCGCAAGGAAACTCTCTCTTTCTTCTTTATTTGAAAAATCCATCGTCGTTAACAATTTTTTTCGAAAAAACTGATATTCAATTTTTCTTCGTTACGTCGAGCCTCGGACGGAAATTTTTTTTTTTCATCTTATTTTATTATGAAATAAATAAATAAGAAAAAAGGTAGAAGAAAAGTTGGAAGCGATTCATCACACGCAGATTCGAAATGGTATTCTCGAAGATTTCAGAACCTTCTCTCTCTCCCCTCTCTCTCTCTATCTCTATCTTCTAGAGAGAGAACTATTTCTCTACGAGCACACACACATATATATACATACATTCAGAGTGATGGAGAAATTCTCCAAGGAGATAAATGAGGTTGAGGTAGAGACAGATACTCGAGAAAAGTGAAGGTGAAGAGCATGAGAAACTGTACCGAGGGTAGAGAATGTACGGATTTGGTGGGAATGCAGTTGTGGAGACTTTGGATACATATATATATATATATATATATATACACCGCTCTCCTTCTCCATCTCCCAAGCCAGCTGGATCTGTCAGAGAGCCACTAAGAATTTGGAATTTTCAGTTTAGGGAAAACTTCTAACCAGAGTAATCTTGGAGAGAGAGTACGAGAGGATATCATAATCTAGTGGATTGGATTCGCATCCTCTCTCTTCTTCGGATTTTTATTCGTGTGTGTATTTCTCATCTTTATCCATCGTGTGGCATAATAATTACTTTACTGAAACGTTTATCAAACTTTCTGAATCCAAGGAACCCTATACATGTACATTATATGAACCATTTACAGTATGTGAACCTGATTTTTATTCAAAACTATGTAATCATTGATATTACTGTGATTTTCTACGCGTAATCCGCGTGTGAAAACTTTATTCATCAATAATGAAAACTTAACCCACTATGGCAGGGGTTCCTCTCACACACGGCAAGCCAAATTAAAACTTCATACAAAACAAAATCTCTTGGGGTTGCGAGCTACACTTTGAGAACCACTGTACTAGAGCATAGGTTTAGAGGCTCTTTTATCGGTTCGAAAGTATTTGATTCCTCAAACATGAATGTTCCTGTGTTTTATTTCTTCTACAAAAATCATTCTTGCATTTTTTCACAAGCTTCAGATCAAGCATTTCACAGTTTCAACTTGATCAGAATCGATTTATATACACATTCAACTATCTGAATTCAGTTTTAAAATGCAGGCGTAATAGTATAAGGATCTTGCTAATAACGACAGTAGAATACACAACACCTACACCAATCAGTCAGTCAGTCAGTCAGCATACGAAATTAGCAAGCACGTGAAGATATATGTACTTTTTTGGAAAATATATTTTAGCCGGAAAGAGAAATGCCATTCATAAAAACTCGAATTTACTTCCAAAAAGCAACGCGTCAAGGGAATTCTAATAAACCGAAGTCCGTATTCGCCCATGTTTAGTTCCACTACAGAAAAATATTCATTAATCACATCAGTGGGAGAAAATGCTAAGATATTCATTTTAGACTATTATCATTATTATTATTACCCGCACTAAATAGTGAAACGATAATACTTTTGATGTTTTTCTTACTTACGAAATATTGAAGCAAAAAAAAAAAAAAAAAAAAGAAATTAGAAGCCATACTCCCTGTATATACAGTACACATATAATGGCAAATTCAAAATTTTAAAACCACTAAAAAAAGGAGTCTTTCTCACTAATTGCATATACACAAATTTAGACAACTATTCAACTATTTGCTCATCTCTTTCTCTTATTATTTTTAATAGGGGAAAAATTAAACAAAATAAAAAATTGAATGAGAAGCGAATACACACATTTCTTGTATAGAGTTAATTATATACTGCATTATGGTAATTACTAATTTAAGACCGACCCTTTTTATGCATAATTACACGAAACTATTCCTTTTTTCTCGTGTTGTTTTTCTTCTTCTTCTTCTGGTAATTACATCATGTATTCGGAAATCGGCCCTCGTTTATTGAAATAAACGAACACAGAATTCTCTATTTACATCTTTATTTATTCACATTCGGTAGTATTACAACGAAATGGGTTTTTATTTCCCCTTCCCCTCTCCCCTCTTTATTTTTCTTCTTTTATGTACTATTATTTTTTTGTAAATGGAGAATCTGAAACTAACATTATATGTTTGCCTTCGCAAAATATTAATTAGAACTTAAGACAATTAGTGAAACACTAATAAGCGAATTAATGGTAGAACAACGAAAAAGAGAAAGATATACACATACCAGTATTGATATCAATTATTACTACAGAGAAATTCAATGCTTTAATAAAAACGCTGTGTGGAATATCATCATATATTTGGTTCGTTTCGGGTTTTAAATATCATATAATTTAATTTTCTATTTATGATATATATGATGTATCGTGGGAATCATCAATGCGGATGTAATTAGCGAAATGCCTTTGGGAGTGAAATACGTATTTGGATATTAGGAATCAGACCTGTTATGAACAGCTTATTTTCGGTTCAATACTTTAGTTTCCTGTGATACATTGGTAAATACTTATATAACTTTTATCTTTTGAACCAACGTTATAAATACATACAGAGTCACAAATAAACTCGAAAATTGTTTAAAAAAAATTCATAAAAATTGAATTAAAGGGTATAGTTATATGGGGTTTGCGAAAAAATTGCTCTCACAAAGGGGAATTTTTTTATTTAGTACAGAAAAAAATAGTTCAAAGTTTTGTCGATAGAGGATTCTAGATGAAAGTCCAGTAGGAATGATTGGACCTGAACGTTTTTTCAATCTCTTCTATGTCCGAAACGTTAATAAAGTATCAGCAGGAGATTCGTGGGTTTGGTAAAACAACTTCCCCTTCAACAATGTCAGCATCATAATAAAAACTCTATGTAAGAGTTTGAAACAGATAAATTCGGAAATGAGCAATTTCTCCGAATTTCAAATTGTATTTTACAAAATTTTGCGAATTGCAAATTTTCAAATTCTATTTTATAAAATTTTGCCAATTGCAAATTTTCAAATTACGTTAAAAGAACCAATTCCTTCCATTTTAATGAATTTTTAAAACTATTTGCGAATTTATAGAACAACCCGTACTTTTTTCATTCGAAAAAGTATCTAAAGTAGCTCATTTAAGATGTCGATTATTCATTTATTGTACTTGATTGTATATGTATCAAGATACAAAATGTAACTTTTTACACTGTTCCCCTTCTTCTAACTCTCGTATAGAAAGTTGTTGCAATATGTCTTCTTGAGCCCAACAGAAAAAAAAAATCCATGTTTCCAAATGCGATGTTATCCCAGATAAATGAGTTCAAAAAGCGTTGAAAATGAGGGAAGAACAGTATGTACATATATTTTCGGTGAATATTGCACCAAGAGATATGCAACGCTTTTTGTTGGACTCAATACAGACAAAAAAACATCTTCTTAATTGGAAGTCAGGGGACTGTAAAGAAAAAAAAATTAGTTTTGTGTCTTAATACATATACGGGCCCTTGTAAAATAAATGGCATGTCCAAAATTTGTACTACGTTATTTGAATATTTTTTCTGATTGAAATTATGTTTCTGTCGCCAACTGTTGGGAAGATAAAGGTTATGTGAAGACTCAACACTGTATCCTGTATACTTCACCGTATTTTTAACCACCGAGAAATTAGCGTCTAGTCCATCTCAGACCAGTGGAACAAGTAATTTTCAAAAAAGTTTGATCAAAGGGCAAATATCCCCGTGATACTGCGTAATCGAACTTATAGCGCAGAGGGTAAAATTTACATAACGTGTAGTAGCTCGCGACGTAAAAAAATATCATCGGGAAACAATTGCGATGGTGCCGCCATTGTCAAGCGTGCTCTATAAGATTTGAAACGAAATGATGAACCTCTCCGCTAATTATACGAAGGTTTTAACAACTGGCTGTTGCGAAGATATATTTTGGAAAGAGAGAAAATTCAACTGCTCCTGCGGGGAATCGAACCCACGTCCTTTCACTTTCCGGGTGAACGCCCTAGACTACAGAAGCACCGAATCTCTCAATCTTTCCTTGGAGCTCGTGTACACTGAAAGGGACCATACATGGACGGCTGGACCAGACTCAGGCCAAGCTCACAACTGCTGACGCTGCCACCAGATGCAGCGAAGAAAATATATCTTCGCAACAGCCAGTTGTTAAAACCTTCGTATGGTAGCGGAGAGTGACGTCATCCTTGTATAAGTCGCCATCTGGTGGCAGCGTCAGCAGTTGTGAGCTTGGTCTGAGTCTGGTCCGGCCGTCCATGTACGGTCTCTTTCAGTGTACACGAGCTCCAAGGAAAGATTGATAGATTCGGTGCTTCTGTAGTCTAGTGGTCTAGGGCGTTCACCCGGAAAGTGAAAGGACGTGGGTTCGATTCCCCGCAGGAGCAGTTGAATTTTCTCTCTTTCCAAAATATATCTTCGCAACAGCCAGTTGTTAAAACCTTCGTATGGTAGCGGAGAGTGACGTCATCCTTGTACAGATGACTATACCGCACACCAACTCCGGTCATATATAGTCCTACGGCAATTTCCACCCAGTGGAGTTAGGTGGGAAATGAAGGCGCCATCTATCGGTGGTCGCCCCTGGCTCGGTAGGTAAAAAAAAAAATTTATTAATCTCAATGAACACGGATGCATCCAAAGAAGCCAACGAATAATCGCTGCTGATTGTGCTCCTTGATCTATCGAAAAATATAACCAAGGATAAATGCTGACCCTCGAAGAGACTAATCGAAGACAGCTGCTGATTACTCTCCTAGAACTCGGATGGATTGAAAAACTGACCAAAGATCACTCGCTGTTGTCTGTGCTCCTTGAACAGGATCTCGTAGAGACTAATCAAGAAATACTGCTGATTCGGCTCCTTAGATATGGGTACATCTAAAAAGCTGACCAAAGATAACGCTGATTCAGCTCCTTGAACGTAGATCTATCGGAAAAAAGTTGACTAAGGGTTACTACTACTTAACTGTACACGCATCTCACAATCTTCTGAAGAATTACACCAGTGGTTCTCAAATTTTTGCGACTCACTGCTCCCTTACTCAATTCGCGGTTCATCTGTGGATCCCCAGGGTGGTTTGGGTAGATATTTTTCCATATGAAAGAACCACCTCAAAGCCAAAATTACCACACAAATAAATATCTCCAGCTTTCCACGACACCCCTGAAAAAATGATGGCGACAGCCCATTTCCGGAATTGAACCCGTGGACCTTAATGTTAACCTTTATAGTGGAAAATGAGCATCTTAACACTGCGTCACTCGAGCACCGTACAGATGGTTGGATTAGGAGAAAATAATTGTGGAAAAGGGAAAGTAACATTCTTCTCTAGGGAATCGAACCACCAACCTCGCAAATTCTGGGTGCGTGCTCTACTGTTAAGCTACAGAGGACAGGCATTCTCATTCCTCGCAGCACTATGTTTCTTTGGGATGAACAGTTTCGTTGCAAGCTGTTGCTGAGTTAGGAAGCTGTCTATTGCGCAGTTCCTTTCAGCTCACAGGAACACAATGTTCTTAGGAAATTAAATGTCTGCCTCCAATAGGTTAAAGGGAAAGACCGGGAAAGTCCGAGATTGGTGGTTCGATTCTCCCACAGAGGAATGCGATTTTTCTTTCCAATTATCTTCGCTTGGTATCCAGTCATCTGTACTACGTCTAAAGTTGTTTTACAAATATGATAACTATTTTGCAATTGATGATTTTTCACTGTATTCACCTTTCTCAATGATTCACCTTATTCTGCTTGTAAAAAAAATTGTTTACCCATGCTGTAGAAGAGGAAAACTCGTTACTGTGTGTCTTGGGATAGATCTTAATATGAAGGGCTCAAGGCAAAGCAAAAATTATGGAGCTTCCTGAGACTAAAATCAAAGATGTTTCGTTACTCAGTGATTATATATTATGGACATTTCTGGGCAAAAAAACAACCATTAAAATAATGTATACTTGTGTGCATAGACCTATGCCCAATATCCGCATGGACAAATAAGTCATTCGTCTAGGCCCCCAAAATCCTAAATCCCTGGATGAATGTTTTATTTGCCCATGCGGAAATTGGGTATAGGTCTATGCACACAAGTATAAATTTTTTAATGGGATTTTTTTCAACTGTCTTAAAGTAATCCGGCATAACCCTGGTCTGAAATGTGGCGTACTAGTGAGAGTACTACTGCACTTTTATTTGAACCGCTTGTTATACCGTATATCTAAATAACATTTGCCCGTAATGATCATGCAATATCTTGATATCGTCACGGTAGTCTCAGCCAGCAATTTTGTCAATTGAAATGCTAGATTATTGTCAGGTTACTAGGCACTGGCCATGAGTGCCTGCATGCTCAGACTACTCTGATGATATTTGTCTTACGATAACGAACGATTACATTCTGCAGAGTCGATAGTGGACACGAAATAACTAGCTATATTCTAGTGTCGATTCCCGATTATTCCACAATCAATCCGACAACGAACAATTTGTCATCAATCGTTCCAAAGCATAGGAACAATTGTTACAAACGGTGTAGCTATTGTCGGGAAGGAGCTAAAAAGAGGATGAATGACGCTACAAGACCGATCTTTACTACAAATGAATGCGTTAAGAACGAGTATCGCCAGTTGAAAGAGATGAAGGATTGCTCGCAAAGAACCACCATAAACCAATAAAATGCCTTACACAAAGAAGAACATGGGAAAGAGATAAATAGAACGAGGAAAGGCGCTTCCCGAAATGAAGTTCCGGAGTGATTCTCTCGGATAACGAAAAGGGATAACCCTCGTCGTCAACCCTCTCTCTACAGCATATACTGTCCAAATTAAAAGACATAGGAAACACTGGGGATGGGGGAAAGTTCTCGGAGAAACGAAAGGAAAGAGCTGCTGCCACAAGCAGCGCTGCGGATGTAGGGGAAGGTTACCCAGGATTGATGCGTCCGATGGAAGGAAAACCCCATTACTAATACCACAACAGCGAAAACAAGTTGAGGAAGGGACGAGAAGAACGATGGATAGATGATGTTCTGGCAGAAGACGAAGCAGATTGAAAAGCAAGAGACATAGAGTAAAAGAGCGAGAGAGGAGAGGAGAGAAAGACTTTGAATACTTACTACTTACTCTTTCTCAGAACAAACTACTGTCGGGACTGGCGAGGCGCCAAACAGCGAACCAACGTCTTCAAGATACGACCCGAGACTTCCCGAAACTACCAGCCGGAGGTAAACAGGAACATCAGCTGATAAGCACACGGTCTCTCTCATATATATTTACATACATATACACACACACAACACACCTCTCTGAAATCGGTGTATTTCGATGGCGATGACGCTCACAATTTACCTCTATAAAAGTTCCCGCCTCTACTAAACGTATGCGTACGCCATGGATGCGCTATAAATATCGGAGTTACCGTAACGCCCTGTCATGCTGTCAAGACAAGTGCATTGCAATGTTTTTCCAACAAATCTCACTTAAAGAATGGAAGAAAAACATTCAATGGATACATAGGGTGCGATCTAATTCAATGGTGACGAGGGCTGCAGAAAAATACACTTCTCATTTTTGCAAAAGCGGAATATTGTGCTTTGTGAGTAATTTACTGTGCGCAATGGTGGTAATGTTTTATTACATTAGCATGATGCTCGAGAGCTTGGGGAGAAGATTTTCTGATACGAATAATCTAAGGGGTGCAGCTACAAATCAGTCATCTTTTATGACCAAGGAACTCAATCAGCAGCGCTCCCTTGGGCCCTTTGGTACGTAACCTAATGAAAATGCTGATAGACTTATTCAGCACAGATTTAGAGGATAGGCTGACCAAACATCTCTGGTGATTGATGCTTGAAAAAGTCCTCGTAGAGGCTAATCAAGGATTGCTCTTGATTGATCTCCCGGAACTTGGATAAACTGATAGAACTCGAAAAAGCTGACCAATGATCACTGTTGACTGTGTTCTTTCAACAAGATTTCGAAGAAACTTATCAAAAGCAGCTGCTGATTGTGCTCCATAAACGCAGATACACCGAAAAAGTTGAACAACGATGGCTGCTGATTGTGCTCCTTGAGAGTGGATTTCTCGAAGAAACCAACCAAGAACCGCTGCTAATTGAGCTCCTTGGATACGGGTTCATCGAAGAAGCTGATGCTGGTTGAGCTCCTTCTACACGGATCTATAGGATAGTTTGGGTAGATATTTTTCCATATGTGTGTGAAAGAACCACTTCAAAGCCAAAATTGACACACAAATCAATATCTCCAGCTTGCCACTGCACTCCTGAAAAAAAGTTGGCGACAGCTCTAGGAGCCGCGACGCACGCTCTTTCAAACATTGAATTAGACCAAGGGTTACTGCTGATTGCTCCTTGGACAGAACTTCGAAGAGACTAAGAGAATCAACCTCGAAGAGAACCGAGGACTGCTGCTGATTCAGCTCATTGAACGCAAATCAATTGAAAAAAAAAAAAAAAAAACTGATCAAGGACCGCCGCTGATTGAGCTCCTTAAACGAGGATCTTTCGAAAGGGTGGAGTGAGGATCACTGCTGTCTGTGGTCCTCGAATCATTGATGATTCAGCTCCTTGAACACTGATAGATCTAAAAAGTTAACCAAGGACGGCTGCTGTTTGAGTGCTCGTTAAACGTAAAACGATCATCAACAGTCAATCGTTTAAGACATTCTGCACCGTGCCACAAAGAGCGCTGATATCATCAGTGCAGGTGTTCTGTTTTTGCAAGATACGTTCATTTCGCATATTTATATTATCAGAACGTATGTTCTCGTACACATGTTCTAGGAAACAAAAATTCTCCCCACCAAATCCCACTGGGTGGTACCGTGGCATCCATTCTATCATCCAGACACTTTTTATCTTTCAGGCTCCCTACAAAAAAAGCCTCGGATGATGAAGACATCGATCTGGATAGGTTTTTGCATTGGTCGGTCTCTCTCTCAGAACTCAGTGTGTCTTCTTTGAGCGGAACTTACATTTGTTTGCAAGAAAATAGGGGAAATTTAGCTCGAAATGGTACATTACATCGTGTCGTCACTTTTGTTGAAGCATCAAACCTACCATTTGATTCTACAGTGTCATCTCTCTAATTATTTTGCCGAGATCACCAAATTACACGCTTATCACTTCGAAGATTCTTGCCGATATCTTGTACCGACTAAATAATATAATAGGCAAAAAATGTATTCTTTTCTTCCTTCTGTATTGGTTTCTTTTTTTTTCAATTGGAGGAGAAAATAACGCTATCCTTGTTTTTCATCAGCGTGAAACTCACCGCTTAAAAGTTGGACCGAAGCCACGGAGAGACATATAAACGTACATTTCTACTTCGGAAAAGAAGAAAAAGGACACGACAGCTAGAAAGGACAATTTTTTTCTGTTTTCTTTTTTTCCATGTTGTCCTTTACTTTCTTGTTCTTTAACATTTCTTATTTTCTTCAAAGTCAAAACGTCATTTTCTAAAACTCACTCTTTCTGATGCTGCTGCTACTGTACCATCCGCACGACTTCTCTGTGTTATTTTTTTTATTATTATTATTCTTTTTGGTTCCTCCTCCATTTTAGCTGATCTTTGCATTTTTTTCAGTTATTTTTTCACTTGTCTATATGTTCCTGTTTTTCTTTTTTTTCCCGAGCTATAAATAATGAAGTGAGCGAAAACACTTTTCTCTCTCTCTCTCTCTCTCTTGGCTTTTATATTTTTCTCGTGTTCGTACAATGACGTAAGACATCCTCTGTTCTGTTCTGTATACTCAATCCAACACCATCATCTTCTCTGCATACAGACGTCAATCACCGTGTCCCAATTCCGTTGAATTCACGAGTACAATGACGAGTATACTTTTTAGACCTTCATTGCTCTCGCTTTTCCTGCTCGATTTTTCTTTTATATTTTGGTTAAGTTCTCTCTCTCTTAATCTAGGTGTTTATGGCTCGGTGAAAATGACGATTTTATAGTTCTTGAAATACGATAGTTACTTTTTTAGCGGTGTGCGTGTGTGTGTGTGTGCTTGAAGCTATCTGTGTATTTGTGAATCGTAATTGTGTTCACGGGAACGACTTGAAAAAATCGTTATTTTCTCATTTAAATCTGTGGCTACCTTCACCATACATGCTCAACCCATGTCCCGCGGGCCAAATGTTGCCGTAATCTGTTGTGTCCCGGTCTTTTGACCTTATTTCGTAAAAATGAACCAAGTGACACAAAGACGACTCGCGGTGCGGTTCCTCATCACTTAAGTGGAACGCATCATATTTACATAGCCCTTGAGCAACATGCGGAAGATTTTCAGATCACTTAAGTGACTCGCGGTGCACTTCCGCAACACTTAAATTATACATTTCTAGACAATATGGATCACTTGAGCGACCCGCAACAACATATGGAAGGCAGATGGCTCCACTACTCGAACGCGAAACGAGCATAACTCTGACAACATTAATATGTTAAAGAGGAGGATACCTTATAAGCATTCGTCTGAGGAATTTCTAATGAATTGATACATGCTGGAATGTATTGTGTATGCCCTAACAACTTCTTAAATTGCATCATCCTCTGTTATTCGAAGCCAAGACATATAAATGATGCCTTGGTGACAGTCAAGGATGCCGAAAAAAAGACAACCATTTGATCACATCTTGGAGTTCAGAAGCCAAAATTCACCATTTACGTAACAATTGTGATTATTCCCCAACCTTTTTTTTCATTCAGCCATAGTGCGTCATCGGTTATATGTTTTCGGTTACCGGCGTATATAATAAAGCCACGATAGCAACGTAGCGTTGTATTCAAATGTTCTTGTTTGCGATTGTTTCGTAAATAGCAGAGTCGCTATCGTTTCAACAGAGCAACGGCAGTATGCTTTTTATCTGCGATTCCATTCCGCACATAGAGGACTGGTAGACGGTAGAAAGGGGCAAGCAAGCACCAACCAGCAAAAGCATCTTAGGTCTCAAGTATTTCTACACAGAGATAAGAACATTTTTAAAGCCGGTGGAGCAATACAAACATTACCTTTCAACCTTTTGCGCATTTCCTTCGCTTTCTTGGTTTTATCTGAGAAATTTCGAAGCTCACACATACACACACTTATCCCTTGCGTAATAATAATACTCGTCGAGACAGTAACAGAGAAAATATTTCGTGACATGAAGACAGTCGAGTCATATTTATTATGAAAAAAAAATTTACCTATACCACCAAAAAAGAAAATACCCCCTCATCAGATGGGGTGAGAATTGCCAAAATTTCACGTATACTCATGATCAAAAGTTAAGCGAAAAACTCATAATTCTTCATTGTAGCGGTATCATTATCTACACAAAAATTGCTATTAGCGCCCGCGTCGAGCTTCATGTCTTCACTAGAGGTTTAGAGACGGTGCACGATCGAGATGATATCCTTTCACCATGTGCTCGAATCTCTGCTCCCTTTACGGACGATAATGCGAAATTCGGCCCTATTTATGCTGTCGAGCATTACGTTCAGTCTGAAACGAAGACTCGTATGGAATAGCCACTCATTTCTTTTGAATTGAATCCAATAGATAATACATATTAGACATCCATAGAACATGTTAGACTCTTCTCCATGATTTCATTTCGCGCGCTGCAACAAATCTGTTGCGATGCACACAACTTATTCGAAATTCACTTACGAATAAGTTGTGTTGGAAGTGTGGATGTGTACTTACCAACAGAGCAATATAGAATGGATACTCGGGTAGCCAATGGCAATTAACTGCTTCTGTCAGGGCGATGAAGTCAGCTGTCGTCATGAGACAGAAATTAGTATATAGCACTGACAGGTCTGAGTGCGCGAATGTCGAAGCTATCACAGTTTTTCAAACTATGAAACAGTGAAGTGTGATGTGATTGAATATCTCTACCTCTGTAGGTCTTGTTTTGGCGAATTTTTTTTTAAAGGGAAGATTGGCTCGCATTTACGCCTCGAAGTTCGGAACCACAGACAACCAACCTCAGCTGACTACAACTGCTACACCAGTAGGGTTTGAACCCGGGTCCTCGAGATGCGAGTCCGTCACTATGAACATACGACCGCACGGGGGCCGATATGGATATCGTTGACTCAACTTCCTGTAGCACAGAAAGTTCAGGTTTCAATCCACTGCAAGATAAAAAAAATATTCTGTCAAGTACCAAACTGGTTCGTACTCAAGAAAGTTCGGAAAACCCTTCGGTACATTAGGAGGGTGTCTTATCGACCGCGCCCTAGGGAAGCCTAGGATGTTCAGTATACATTTCGGATGTACAATATACGAACGAAACGTGTTTCGTATATTGACATTATGATTCGAACGTAGAATCCGGTGTACGGAAGAGGAATTATCCAGAGACATTCGGGCTGCATAACATTTTTTTTTTTTTTTGCTTCCATCTCTTAAAAAAAAGACCAATCAGATCGATTTATCGGAAACCATTTTCCCGAGTTTTTTCTAGAACTTTCGTCCGAAACGTGTTGCCACAGACAACAGTAGAAATAAAACACGAAGACGAGAAAAATAATAATAAATTTAGCCTACAGGAAAGAAACTAGCTACAAAAAAACTTCTTAATCTAGCTCAAAAAAAAAAGAGAATCTTTGAGTAAATAGATGTCAAGATGGCGAAACTTCGTAAATAACACAATTTTTTTTCGGTAGTACCATTTAGACGCTTGTGTGTGTCTCTTGCACCAGCGACAAAATAACGGATATTTGGGTTATTTCTCTTTTCTTTCATCAATGGACATAGTAGTTTGGGAATTAAAAATACTTTGTCACACCTAAAATGTTTGTTTATTTTTCAGCTCTGCTTTGGAGTCCAATAATCCATTCTGTACAACTCTATCGACAAAAATAAACTTGCGAAGGAACATTATTTTCCGAGATTTCCAATGAAGTCAATAATGAAATATGTCCAGGTTTTGGAAAACAATACAGAACGCTTTCTACAAATTGAATAGGTTTGTACTGTACGTTAAAACGATGCGCAGCCGACCCCGTCTAATCGAGTAATGGATGAAGTGATACCCCCGCTTATTCGGATAAAATCCTCTTTAACAAAAGTTTCTCCCGTAGAGATAGTGTTAAAGTTTCCCACTTAAGTAATATAAATACAGACACAAAGGCCACAACAGGCAAAATGCCCAACGGGGTGGCTGAGAAAAAGGTGCCAATAACAAATATCAATGTCATATATTTCTAAAATACAGCAACCCAATTAAAAATGCAATTATAAAAGCTAGAAACAATATATATACTGTATATACATGATAAAATATATTATACAATGCCCATAAAGAATACTTATGGTTGTCTTATTTTATGTATGGATAACTTCTCGATTTACCCCAACACGTTTATCGTACTTCTCTTTAAATGTGTCCATTGTGTTAGAATTTATTACCCCCCACCCCGAGGGTAAGCTATTCCATTTATTAACAACCCTATTGGAGAAAAATTCCCAGTGACACCACAACCTATAATTGTCCCTTACCAATCGATACTGGTATCCCCTTGTCGAGTCGATTGACGGCGTATTAAAAATTTTGAACACTTCGATCATATTCCCCCGACAACTGCTTTCTTCCGATGCATCTTCAAAAAATGCAGTATCTCTTCATAAGAGGCCGTTCAAGAATTACGTCATCATCGATAGGGGGGGAGGGGGTTTCCGATTTGCTGACTTTTGATGACGGGGGGGGGGGGGTTTGGATAATGCTTATGTCATCAACCACACTTTATGAAAATATGAGTTAGGATTCAGAGGGGGCAGAACGGATGATGAAATTTTGCTGACAAGGGGTGGGGGGGTCAAAAATGGTTAAAAATTTGCTTTCGTATTACTTGAACGGCCCCTAACTCAAGACCCGTGTGCCAACAAGGAAACGTGAAGCTCTTCTCTGCACCCCCTTTCAACCAAGTCTATGTCCCTCTGTAGGTATAGTCCCCAAAGCTTACAGCATACTCCACTCTAGGACGTAATAATTTCAAAAACTTTTTTCCTGCTTAATCGAATATAAGAACCCGCACGATAATTGTAAATACATATTAACCAATATAAAGTATAAACATTATTTTTCATCAGATAAACATTAAAGCATTAATATATTAGAAATTAAGAGTTATAACAAACCTAGACTTGAAGGTTTCCCTAGTGTCTAATCTGGCTCTAGTACATTTTATTTTGTTTTTGTTCTCTATTTGGTGCATAGAGGGCGCTAACTTTTTTCGATGAAAATTAAAATCTGCATAACGTTACGTCATCATATACAATGTCTTATTCAAAATGAAATGGAAAAAAGAAATTGCATTTCTCATTTTGATATGTTTGATTTATTGATGTCGATCTTCCATCGGTTCCCAATGCACGAGCCATACTATCGGTGTGAAACAGCAATTTAATTGTTCCTCGCATACTCGAATACCCCGCTCAATCGGATATTGTGTGATTGAACCGTCAATATCCGATAAGGCGGATGGGGGGGGGGGCGTTATCTCTAACATGCACGTAGTTACTGAATGGCTCTTCAGCAAGGAGCTCGCTGAAATACTTAAGAATGATAGTGATTGATTTCATTTTTTCAGTCTTCGTCATATTAGGAAGGACAAGAAGATGGTTCAGTTCCGGGAGGGAGGGGTAGATTTGGTTATACTGATCTTTGTGGTGTGCACATTGATGGTGCATAAAAATGTAGCGATATTTCAAAGCACCTACTCGATGAAGGAATTTCTTGTCTACCTTATAGAGATTTCTTCCAAGGATTTTTCCTTCCGTGTGCGTGCGTAAGGACTACAAGAACAGAGTGACTAAGTGGATTTTCCTGTCATAATGTTTATATTTCACAAGAAGCAGAGGAGCTAGATAAAAATTGAATTGCTAGAGGTTATATACGTAATAACATAGAGCACTCCGAAAGGCTTTTGAGGCACCTCCATTTTCTTGAAAAACAATAGCAAGTTAGGTAAAAGCTTTCAATGGAACATGGTTAAAAACGCCACAGCTTGCTGATTTATTAAACTGAAGGAATTGAGAAATGCTCTACTATTCTCCACATCCTCATTAATTAAGTTTCGCAACAGCAATTCTGAGATATCACTCGCCTAACTTAGGCAGAGAGATATCCCGCCTCCTAGAACACTCTTACTTCGGCAATGACGAGCCCAGAGACTTTCCAACTTGCTTCCTACTAAGAAAATGTTTTCCAGGGGATGGGTCAGTTGCGCTGGAAGGTAGGCGTGGCTAACGAATTGCACTGCTTCACTCTTGTTATCTACGTCCGAATTGCACTGTGGACGCCTCTTCCTCACTTCCCTGCTGATACCGATTTTGTTTATAGATAACTTTTTTATTCCCTCTTCGCGAATTATTTTTCCTTCACACTTCATCTATACTTAGGACAAGCAGTGTGTAGTGACTGGTGCGAAAATTTAATTTTTGGTAATTAACTAAATTAATTATCCAATTATTAATTGCTATAAAAATTTCAAACTTGAAATATTTACTCTCTAAATTACAAAATTAATTTAATTTTAAAAAATGCACACGGGCAACAAAATTAAAATTACTCTACATGTGAACTTTCAGTGATTAACTTGGTTTTTTTCATAATAAATGAAATTTTGAAATTGAGATATTCTTTTTTTTTGAAAAGGCTACACTTGCATATCATCATCTACATTCTAATGATTTGTGGTTACTTTTTTCACAAGCAAAAGTGATGAAAATTCCCCCCCCCCTCCCCGGCCGCCTATTTCGTAAATGAGTAGCGACTATTAGAAGTGTTTTCCAAGATGTCTTCCGTAGCCTTGGAAATGGTTCCAACTGAGCACACGGAAATAATTCTAAATAAGAGTTTTGAAATTCCATTTAAATATGTGCGCTGGTTCGAAATTTAATAAAATAATTTTTTTATTAAATTATCATCATTTATCATAAGTTCAAAAAGACATGTATCGTTCGCTAACAGAAAAAGAAACTCAAAAAAAGCATCCGAAAACTGTTTATAAATAGAGGCGTACTTAATTTCGAGCGCATTGATATTGGACTCCGACTTCTGGAGAGGGCTCAGCCACGGCCGACTAGACATTCAGCCTAATTGTTTAGTGGGCTATGGCTCAGCCAAACCTGAACTTTACACTTTCTCTAATTTAAGGGTTCCAATACAGTATTTTCTTCTGCGTACGGAGCTCCAATCGACCTCAATCCGCCTCTGAATATAAGTGTGTGTGTTTCCTAAATCCCTTCAAATTATATTTTGTATATAAATTTTGCCGACATTCAAATTACGCGCAACACATTTCTGAGAGCGAAAGGTAAAAAAAATGACGTTTCAAAATGATAGATATGATTCGTATTTTTGAAATAAAAAATTAAATATTTTGTATTATTTTAATTTTTAAGAATATAATCAACCATCATTTTTACTCTACATCTCCCACTCCCCGAAAATGCTTTCCCAGGGGCATCCCCTGGTTAACAACCACTGGTCTAGTACATACTTCTTCCTACGCCATCTACTATAGATAAAATAATGAGATAAGGTTCGGTAAATCTTATCTAGCCCCTTCCCGTGCAACTACCCCTTTTGATAAAAGGGAAGTCCAGTGCAATTGACTCTCGGATTTGATTGACAGGTCTTACAAGCACTGCAACTGACCCTCGTCCGTTTTCCCACACACCCCTTTTTTGCTTTCATTTTGATAACAGAAGTATAGTATAAGTAATAGAAAAGGATAGAGTATTTCTCTCTTCCTCGCATTATAATTTTCAGACTTCGGGTGGGAGTGACACTATCAACTGCAAAATCGGAGGAAACGTCTTAAAAAAAGAAAGAAAGATGTTGGTTGCATCTTTTAGAGGGTTTGGCTATTTCTATTCTGTCAGTTGCAATGTGGGTCAGTAGAATTAATAAAACCGCCGAAAGCTTTAGTATAGGGACAGCTATTTATTTGTCAAAGACACCGAACACATTTATGGTTCTAAATTTATCTCGCCTTTTCAATTTAGTCGACAGCTTTATGTAAAAACGTATTGCCAATGAAAAACCGAGGAAAAGAAATACTCTATAGTTTTCTATTGTTTATATTGCACATATATATACAACGCCCCCCTCCAAAGGGAAGGGGGAAGGTATATTTCAAACCACCGTCTCTCTCTCTCTCCTGCGAAAACAACGAGTGCAAAAACTGGCTCCGCCCACATTCTTGATCGACAGGTTTGCGGGAAGGGGGAATGCAAAACATGCTCGAGGGGGAGAAATACATAACACAGTTTCTGGGATCGTCATTGCCGAAATAAGAGGGTTTTATGGACGCAAGATATCCCGTACTTGCCACTGAGAAAGTCTAAATGCCCAATTTTCTTTTTTTAAATTGAAATTTAACACCAACACATCACAGTTAGATACAAAGAGATCACGATCCGTCCAGGGTTCCATGATTTGCATATATATATATATATACTTGGGGAAACAGACCAGTTTTATATATTTACCATTTAACCAAGTTATAACCATGAAATATAACTAAGCCACCCACACAAAAGAAAAAATATACACATATATGGTTTCTGTTAGTTACTCAACAACAGCAGGGTGATATAACTAATTAATAATCGTTTAAATTTTTTAACTACATCTTCCTGATTTTATTTCGTAATTTAAATCGTTATATTTAGGTGCAATGCATAAAAATTGCTTAAGAGTTACGGTTTTATAACTTCACATTGGGTTTCTGTTCGTCTAGTTTGTCTCACTGTTTGTTATATTTTGTGTACGAAAAATTTACTAAACTAGTGCTTTATTCATTAGTTCAGGTAAGGTACATCTAAAAAACTGCTGTTGTTTCCTGTATTTGATGTAATTTAATGAAATGGAAAAGAAGTGCCGGAAGCGTAACTTCCCAACGCAATTTTTGCAACATAAAAGATTTCATATACATGGACCGTTTCGTAATTAAATAATTGAGAAGCTCGAAACAATAAGGCCTTTGGAAATAATTCTCTTTATCTCCTCAGACGAAAGCTTCACGCAAATGAGCGTTTCTCATTTCTTCAACTAAACTTAGTCACAGAAGTTATTTATATCCACACGTGATGGCGCTTTTTTTTTTTTTTTTTTTTTGTGTGTGTGTTCGAAATCCTACAAGAACAGACAGAAAGGGGGGAAAAAATTCAATTTGTTACGATATTACAATAAAGTAACTTTTCCCCCCTTTATCTTATTGCACTTCACGGTGATCAGCATAATATATTGTGGGCGTGATAAAACGTTGTTATAATGCATACATACAAACTGTGCGATAACTAGAAGCAGCCAAACTCCCCGCCAATGGGCTACGACAGACGTAGGGTGCAATTAGAAATAACCTTGACCAATTTTATTTTCATTTTTTTTTTTACTAAAGTAACAACAATCGTCGACGAGGTTTGAATGATAGAGACGAAGGAAAAAGAAAAAAATAACCCTTCTTTTTCATTTGACATTTACAAAAAAAAAAAAATAGTGGCAATTTGTGGTACGTGAAAGAACCAAAAAGAAAGTTTTGGCGAATTTCCGACGTTGTTGTTAAATTCAATACTGTCTAATTATTTTATTTGTAATGTTTTAATTATTTCCGGCTCAAAATTTCCAAACTCAGGCAAACTTTCAAGAATAAAGTACACGAAAAAAGAAAAATCTATAGAAAAGGGGAGTAAAGAAAGGAACAATGGTTATCATTTTTATTTATTAAATTACAATCAAATACAAATGCAAATACAACGCCACAACAGGCAAAATACCTAATGAGGTGGCTGAGAAAAAATTGAATTATTTATTTTTAAAAATATCAATCAATTATTTTAAAAAAGCAATTATTTCAAAAAAGCAATTATTTCAAAAAAAATCAATTACTTTAAAAAATCAGATAATTTCTGAAAAAGATCAATGTTTCCAGTCAATTCCAATTTTTTGTTTTTTTACCTTCACAACAGATTCCCCCTGTGACTTTCGTAAAATGCTTCTGATTTTCCCTGACTTTTCCTTTCCTGATCATATACCATTTTCCAGACTTTTCCTAGCCATATAATATTCCCTGATTTTCGCCAATTATTTTTCACATTCCCTGACTTTTGCCAAATATTTTTTTTACATTTTTTCTGACTTTTCCTGAATATTGATCGTTTTCCCTGACTTCCATTGACAATTTATAATTTCTCTGAATTTATCCAAATATTTTACATTTCAATGACCATCTATCATTTCCCTGGAATTTGTCAAATATTTTTAAATTTCCCTAGCCATTTATGATTTTCCCGACATTTGACAAATATCTTCATTTTCCCTGACTTTCCCTGATCCATCCTTCATTTCCCTGACTATTTCTGCAACCCATAAAGTGATTCTATATATTTAATATGATTATTCTCGCGCCAGAGATTGGTCAAATAACAGTGTAAGACTGGTTATTCCTCTTTATCTTTTTTTTATAACAAAATGAAGCTTTACTCTGCAGCCAAGAAATTTAACTCGCTCCGTACAGAGATGATGAAAATTCTTCTCAAATCATTCCTAAAACACACCGGTCATGGTTAAAAAAAACGGTATTTATTCATCGCGTGACAATAATATTCGTTTTGGAGAACGGCAGATTCTATTACTATGCATTCGCAGTCACCTGAGACGGATTCCTTATGAAAAATTCATCCAAATGATAAAAATATTGAAAAAAAAAATATAATCATACAAGCACCTTTTGGCGATTGACTGGAACCTGCTGGAATCACATCGTCGTTCGTCGTCGGTAGAGTTCTATTTTTGAACAATAGCCAGAAATAGAAAACGACCGTATTGAACTAGCTCAATGTGAGAATTATAAAGGCTTTATATATATGTATATATATATATATTAATAGATTCATTTTACGGTTCAATCATCGGTGAGCAATGAATGTCATTTACTGCTGCATCCGTTCTACGCTGTGGTGCACGCAAAGGAAATTTAAGTTCCTGAAATTCTTCTGATCTAACTTGAACTTCCCGTTATTTCTATCAGAAAATCTTCCTCTGAATTGTAATCTATGTAAAGGAGAGTCACATTCCCGATTGAGTCAATTCTTTTTGGTCCGGAGGCTTTCCTAATCACGGGACTTCCTATATGAAGATTCAGATTTCTGGAGAGTATATGGGTATTGATGCAATACTTTTCTGAGAAAGGAGGGGGGGGGGAGGCCTTGCTGGGAGGTTTCGTTGCGCTTAATTAAACAGAGGTTTCTTAAAATGGAGTGGCATATAAATTAGTTAACATTGTCCTAATTGACGCTTCTAATATAAGTTTATCTCAATCTAGTGACTGATCTCAAGTGCCGTGGCCCACCATTTGCGTATCGCTGGTGCATATGAAATGATATCTCTGTAAGAGAGAGAGAGTTCCACTCTCTCTAGTATTTAGGCACCTTAGAGCGATGTTCCTTAATCAGGGTTAACGACGCTGATTTCCAAAATGTGTCATTTGGCGGATGGATAAAAGATAGAATTCGCCAGATGACGACCGTCCATTCGCCAGCAGCGCGAGGCATCAGCGCCATTTGCCCACAACATATAACTAAAAACATCGTGCCAATTCACCTATTCTGCCATATAACGGGTGTTTAATGTCGCTATGTAATGACGATCCATATGACAGTATTGCCTTCACAGGGGTGTCTGTTCAGGTAGGTTCTGCTATATTCCGAATTCAATGCATTAATTACATTGTGATAGTTACATTTTCCAACATACTTCCCTCTACGTATCCGCTATATCGATCTAGAATAGACGTTCTTAACCTTTTGTGTTCCACGGACCCCCTGTGCAAATGAAATGAAGGCAATGTACCTTTTTTACGTAATAATATTCAGAATATATCAATAGAAAAACGATGAAATGAATGTTTCCTCATCCGAGCTAGCGGACACCCCCTGCGAAATCTCCCCTCTTAGCTCTGGTTAAGAATCCCTGATCTAGAGGGTTTTGAAATTTTGATGGCCATTTAGACTTACAATCATTTATTACTAGGGCTCGGATTTTTATAACCTAAAAACTGGCACAGAATATGCTCCATAAAAAATGCATTTGTGCCCTAAAAAAACTTAAAATATGCCTTTATAAATAGATTGGCCATATTTACTCGAGGTAAAATACGGAAAATCTCCAAACATTGTCCAAAATGATGCCAAAGCCACACAAATAATATTGCCAACAACTGCTAAAATCACCAATCATTGCCAAAAAAACGATGCCAAAGGTCAGTAAACATCTTAATTATTGCTAATATCGTTGAAAATATTGCCAGTGTGGAAAATCAAGCTAGTGCTTTCATCTTCCATGAGCTTGGCAAAAAAAAAATCCTGAAACATGCAAAAATATAAAAACATGCCTTAAATTCTGAAAAAGATGGAAAACGACTCAAATTTACTGAAAAATCATGAAAAAAATCCTCCATCGCGTGAAAACAACGAAACATGTAAAATCATCAAAAAGTATGCGAAGGCATAGAAATCCGAGCCCTATTTATTACTGCTAAAAAGCTGCAAAAAATACATCGATAATTATAATTATCGATTAGGTTAAGTCTTCTATGCAGTACAGTTTTAAAATGCGTTCGATGCTCCTTTTATTCAGTTTCTTTAAAAAAAAAATATTTTAGGAGCAAAACACACTAAATTGCATTTTTCATAACAAAATAAGATTACTATACTGTTAAAGAGAAATTAAAAATTATCATGTTTAGAAATCTTCAACCATTTCAAAGCACATCGGTCTAGTCAACGTTTGCCCAACCTCTAAGATGTTACCTCATCTTCTATGACCTCATCCAACTGCACATATATCTCAAGGAATACCGTTCAGAGTGAATCGTAATACAAAATATTGCGTTTGAATACATAATGTCGGAGAATAAAATTCAGAGAAACACCCATAAAATGAATTCCCGCAGTAAAGAAAAAAAAAAGCCCCTTTTGCATCATTTATTCAGTATCTTTACCAATTGGGTAATTTTCTTGAAAGTTTAAAGCCAGAATTTCCAGGAATACTTCGAACATGGAGAAGAGAGAGATTTATTTTTCCTCCAACGCGTTACTTCTCCTCCCTATATTCATTATTGTTATTATTTCTCGGTAAATAATTAATGATTATCTTGCCTTGCAGTTCTTCAGTCATTTCGGCCGCAAAACGACAGTAAATGGGAGAGGCATTTTTTTTTTTTTCTTCTTCTACTGCGACCGAAATTCCGATAATTTTCTACTTATTTTCGTAGCAGGAGAATTCCAAGTTCTGGAAGAGACGAGGAAACTATCGCACGTACGCGAGTGTATATTAATTTGAGGACTAGCGCCGAAGTGGCAATTAACTGCGGGTAACATAATTAAGCAGTGTCACACCTACCTTGCTTGCACGCAAGTCTAATGAACAAGGCCTCGTTAACAAATTGCGCAACACGACGATGGAAATGGCTACCACGCACGTTGACGCTTTCGCTATTTTTGGAAAATTTTATTGTTGTTATTCCTTTGCTTTTTAGAATAAGCGCTGTGTAATATACGCTAGAAAAGAAAAGTTAGGACGTATTTGCAGGTTATTCTACCCACCACTGTCTCGTATTTTTTCATTATAACGAGCGAAATAATCAACGTATGGATTCGAATTACAGTAGGGTTTTGTTTGGTCTATCTTTTATAAGTAATATCGGACCTCTAAAGAAGTCTTGAAATAATATTCGTGTTCTTATGGAACTCTTATGTTACATGGGTTCCCTAACTAAAGTATAAGTAAGAAACACCTATTTTTTACCCAATTAAAGGGACACATAGGAGGAAAAGAACGTTTTAGGATTGTTGAAAGTGGATGGCCCTATATTAATGACTAACTGTATCGAGTTGAAATAAAGTAGACATTCCCGATAGTTAAGTTATGAAAATCTTGTAATTTTACAGTTTATTAAATATGGATGTTATCGCAATAATTCCATTGACCATAGATATTGTCTCAATCTTTTCATAGAAGATGACTCCTACAGAGAATGGATAATACATCTCAGTCCTTCCATCAATCATAGATAATATTTCAATCCTTCGACAAAGCATGGATGTCATCTCAACCCTTTTCTTCATCATGGCTTCCATAGATCAATATCTCAATCCTTCCACCGATCGTGAATATTATCTCAATCCTTCCATGAAGCATGACTAATATCTCAATCCCTCCATAGAGCATGGATATCATCTCAATCTTTCCATAAAGCGTGGATGTTACTTCAATACTTCCATAAAGCATGGATGTTACTTCAATACTTCCATATAGCATGAATATTATCTCAATACTTCCACAGAGCAGTGATATCATCTCAACCCTTATGTTTCTTCCATTAAACTTGGGTAGCACCTCAAACTTTCCGAACAGCTTTGATGTCACGTCAACCTTTCCAAACTGCATGGATGTTACCTCAACCTTTCCAAACAGCTTGGATATTATCTCAATATTTCCACAGAGCAGTGATATCATCTCAATCCTTATCTTCATTCCATTAAGCTTGGATATCACTTCAACCTTTCCTAACAGCATCAATATAACCTCAATACTTACACAGAGCAGTGATATCACATCTCAATCTTTATCTTCATTCCATAAAGCATAGATATTACTACAATAATTCCATATAACATAGATATTATCTCAATCCTTCCACAGAGCATGAATGCTTCAAGAGTTCTTTAGAACAAGGATATTATCTCAAGGGTTCTGCAAGTGCAAAAAAAAAGTTGGGCTATAGAAAGGCTAAACGCTTCTTGGATAAAATACGTAGAGTTTGTTACTTCAGTCGAATGTCATAGACTATCATGGTAATAGAAGGCTACACATTGCCGAAACAACTGCTTCAAGTTTACGATAGCATGAAGCGTCGCATTCAAGCATTTTTCGGGTCACCAGACACTTAAAATTTCATTGCCACAGGTTGATTACACAAGGTTATCAGGGAAAAAAACCGGGATCTTTCTATAGCAAGTTGGTGACCTTAAATTAAAAACTATTGTGCATACACCAGCACTGTGAGAGAATCAGTTTTATTGGTTTCCAGACACACGAGAGTTTTCCTGTATTTCATGTCGGACTTAACACTAAAAAATTCATAATATATATTTAAAACACAAACTGCATTTAGAATCATAATAAACTTGTGTTTTTTCTTTCTTTTTGGCGTCCTAGCAAATAAACAGCAGTTGTAAAATGAAATAATAAAAAAAAACCTTGGCGTCCTCTCTAACATTCACCGGGCGACTGAGGTGGCAGAAGAAAATCTTTTGTGCTCACGCTTTGAAATACAATTCTGCATAATTCAAACTCGATGGTTTCGTCGTTCGTACAGAAACTCGTGACTTTCTCGCGACTTCCATTACGAACAGGAGACATTTTTTTCCAAGTCAAAAAAAAGAAAATCCATCTCTATGTATTTTTAGACACGCTGCTCCTGCTGTTCGTTGCAGTATTTTCACAATGCGAAATCATTCTCCAAGAATAAAAAAAAATGATATAAAATATGGTAAGGTATCAAGAAAAGAAAGCCACTCCTTCTCTCTTCTTGACTAATCTGCCATTGTCTCTTCTTCTCGCAGCAGTTTTCTGGACACAGAAGCATTTTTTTTTTTTTTTTTTTTTTTGTTCACTTCCACCAACGCCATCATCAGCCAACAACAGGAACCACCCAACATCACCAACAGCCACACGGTGGGTATATGGTTCCCTATCAATATCTGTCGCACATTTCACACAAGAATGCTCCCGTAAGCTATTTGCCCACCCACCATCCTCTTTCCCGATCCCATTTTCATTCTCTCTTTTTTGCCTCTTGATGCCCGACTTCAGTCACGTCCCGGTTAGAAAAAAGCACAACAGAGCTCTCCTTGTGTGTGTGTGTGTCTCTCCAAGAAAGCTGTTGGAGAGAGAAGAGAGGATATTCATCCCAAATCTTTCACCTTTGACTTTAGAAAACGCGACACGCGCAAACTATATATAGTTTCTCCTCCCGACTCCTTCCCAGATTAAAGGTTATAATAAAGGCACCGTCATACTAGCATTATGTCTCTTCCCGTGTTTAGTCCCCCCACCCCATTCTTTCTACCTTTCTCTCGTGGCTTTTAGAATTGTCAAAATGGAGATGTAGCCTGTCTTTTCTGTCTCTACCGCCCATTTGGGAGCCAGCCTACGAGCACGCAAGTATTCTTTCGCCTTACCTCTGGAATTTCGGTTTGCCCTGTGTTTCTAACGGATGTGGGCTGTTGCCTTGAATTCATTTGCCTCCCCCCCCCCCCCCTCGTGAATGAAAATTCTACGCATTTTTTTAAACTAAATCAGCGTTTCTCAACATTTCTGAATCCAAGGACCAGTAATATATCTTAGACAATTCGAAGAACCTCTAACTTACATTAGGAGTAGCGTGATCACGCGTCCTGTATTTTACGGGACATTCCTGTGCATTTGTCCCGATTTCATGCAATTGTCCCGGGGTTGTTTTTGTTTTTTTTTTTCAGCGAAGCTCATTAAAGTTTGCAATCTTCACTTAAAATGGCGAATGAAGATAACTTTCATAACATATAAACTATACTATGATAATTATGACTCAAAATATAAATACCTACTCATCTTAGATCTCAAATATTTTGTCGTCTGTGTGTTCAACGTTTATTTTCCGTGAACTGCATTTCAATTCACTGCGAGTGTCCCTGAAGTTGCCCTTCACTTTCCCAGATTCATAATTTCCAGCGATTTCCTCAATAGTTGGGGATTTTGCTGACTTATGCCAGCGTTTTTGGCGATAATTGGCATTGTTTCATATTTTACCGTATTTCAGATCAAAAGTATCCCGAAATGAAAGTGGTCTCGAGTAACAATGAATCTTTCTTGCGTACGTCAATGCTCGTGCCCAGGGTTCAGGGTATTGTAATTGTGTGGTAGTCCTTCTCATGGGGCAATCAGGTAACGCAAATTCTACCACGTTAGTCGTTATACCGCTTAATCATTGTTTGACGCAGTATAAACTTGATGGTCCTTGCGCCAATAAAAAAACGAACTCCAATCCAATCCGAAGGTGCATATGCACCCTCTAACGATTGATAGTACATATGGCAGCGAATCCGTCTGATAAAATATGTTTCTGGTGAAGAGAGTGCTGTTGTGCACTCTCCAAAAACACCTTCGACCGCACATTCTATGATGAAAATACTGGTTCTGGTGTCTTATATCAAGTCGTAAAATTTGTTCCATGGATCACACTGTATTGCACGTGAGAAAAATCATGAACTAGAGCCCTTCCGCCACCTATCAAATAAAACTGTTACAATTCTTCGATTAAAATAAATCTACAGAATTTTGATTGATATGCCGCATGAAAAATTAGCACTATAATATGGTATTAGCTGTTATTTTATAAGTAATAATATTAATTGAACTGTTAGTCTTGTATTGAAATTTTATTAGTTGTTATTTATGTTTGCCAAAATAACATGACTATTCATCGACATTGACTACTTTTTAACCGCACACAAATAACAACTATTAAAATTTTAAGGTCAAACTAACAATATAATTAATATTATTTTTTATAAAATATTATCAAATATCTGTCATATGGTTTTCTTACATACGGCATACTATCAAAAAATCTGGTTTCCAATTTCAATCGAAAGATAGTAACAGTCTTATTTGATAGGTGGCGGAAGTGACTCCAGTTCATTAATGTCTTTCTTATATGTAGTATAATACTGTAGTGCATAATTGTTTTCAATATTTTCTAGAAGGCATAGTTGAAATTTTATTTTTACCAGTCTATTGGTTATGGACAAAAGTGCCTAAGAAAGGCACCATTTTTTTTCATGGTACAGTTTACAAAATATGGGTGTTTACAGTCTGAGAATGATTCCATGCACAGTTTTTTTTTTTTTTTTTTTTTGCTGCGTGGAAAAAAAATTCCCTATATTGTATCAGACATATTATTTTGTCATTCGGCACAGATATAGAAATTCTTTGAGCAGAGAAACAGGTCTGTTTGTGCAGGTAGAATAAACGACAGTGTGCCCCCTACATCTGGAAATAAAAAAAATGAAAGGCGCATTTCATATGTAAGAATAGCATTTTTCCTATTTATACCGCGAGCATCTCGGTCTCACCATCCCCCCCAAAAATGATCCTGGAGTTACCCCCCCCCCCAAGACAGATCTTTGGTGGGGCCTCTTCTATAGTAAATTTATAGCGTAAAAAAACAATGATGTTTGTTCCGGATACCAGTGCTACAGCCCTGACAGCCCTGCCCTTGTAGGGTCATAGTACTCTCTTAAACCATTGAGGATAAATTGTTTAAGAGTGATTTAATACAATTTTACACTCGGGAGATATTCACCGACAACTCAGAAGAACACCCTATGATTCAATGATTAGCATCATGATTATTTCAGTTAAAACCACATGTCAGAGTTCTTGTGCGGTTGCTTTTCTTCTGGTGATGGCTATAATCAAAGCTCTCTTCGTGAATATTCCTCCCAATAGGCTGACAGGGCTCCAGCGTGAATCCATCCTCGTGAATCCCAATCATGAGTTCAACCAGGCACGGCAAAGAGACCAATGGCCTCACATCCCGCAGTAGGCGCATTGTTTGGTGGGCCCTCAGGTCAGACACTTCACACCCCCCCCCCCAATATGAATTCGCAGTGTGAAAAACAAAAATAGAATTCTATCTGATGAGAATCATGTCTGGCTCCTTGCAGGAGCCCTGCCAGACCTCACTCTTTTTGTGGGGACCATGTAGGGACCTCAGTTGAATAGAAACTTCTACGATAAGATCTGGCGCAATGATTTATGACAATAAATATGTAAATCAAGGGGTGTTGCCTAGGCCCTCTTTCATTTTGCTCTGGGGCTATGATGTTGCTGGGACGGCAGTAGGGACACTTTGTTTCCGTTTTTTATTTGAATTAAGTATACAAAAATTCGTTTGAGTACTGTAGAACCGCCTCATTATCATCAAGGGTTCCGCGGACCAGCCTTATAACTATCAATGGTTAATCGAGAAACTTTACTCTGGTATAAAGAACAGATATATAGGTATACAAAAGTGGGCAGATTGAACATTCCGGAACCAAACAGCGCCACACTAGATATTCTTCTATTATGGTGTTGGCTGAAAGAGGCATTTGTCGGAAGATGAAAAAGTAATCCAAACTTACGATGGGGGATTCCAATAAGAAAGGAAATTCAATTGCAAAAATGTTGATAAGGAGTGAAAAGATCCTTAACAAAAAAAGAGAAGGAACCTGGTTTTACTTTTTCAAGAACCAGCTTCTCTAAAGATAGATGACCCTTTTGGAAGTGTAAGGAAGGAGGTGTGTTGAGATGAATTAAGCATTGAATAACAAAGAGTTGAATAGAGCATTTTCAACACTGGAAACTAATGGGTTTATCTTTGCTTATTTATTCACTAGCGCTTCCCTTCAAAATTATTTCGATGTGTATAAATTTGCGAGACCGTCATAATAAATCTGTCATAAAAAATGTCGCCTTCCCCCCCCCCCAGCAATCATGCCACCTTAGGCGACCACTTCGTCGCCTCATGCCTGGCCTGGCCCTGCATGAAAAGGAGTCAGGCAGTGCCATTTATATCAAAGGTCAGATACATATCTACCCTGCCTAAGAACAGATAGACTTTTTGCATACCTTTCCCCCTAATATACAGGGTGGATAATATCAGCCACTTAATAATTACACACGTGATTCTTTGCTTTAAAAAACTAATACAAACATTTTTTTTTCCATTTTAGAATAGGACGAATATTAACGGACGAGAAACGTTGTATCTGAAGAGTTATAATGTTTTGAAATTTTTCACCATGTTTTCTAACGGTCAGTTACGCACCAAACATCCAACAGAAAAAAAAATTCCCCATGCAGTGGGTTGTCGCAAATTGAAAATGAACTGAAATATTCAATTCCGTTAGAAGCCACGTTCAGTTATTTTCTTTCATGATTGGCAGTTTTTCCTCTTTGTGTAGAGGAATTTCAACCTTGTTATTACGTGGTTAACTTAGCCCACTATATTGACAAATGATTCACCAGATACGTAAAATGAGAGCCAAACAAGATCTATTTGAAAATTGTTTTCCCAAAATCAACACTTTTTTGCCAAAATGTGGGAATTTCCTCTCCTTCACTGCTAAGACACATTTTTTGAGTGAAAAGAGCAGGGAATATAAATAAAATAATTTCCTAACGAGCTTGTGAGGTAACCATCGATATGAACGGTGCCTTTATTTCCAACTAATTCAACTCACATTCCAACTAATGGCAGTAAATTGTATTATAACAATATTACAAGAGTTGGTGAAGTAGCTCTACGATGGAAAATACGATGCGTCCGCCTTCCTAGGCACCTTACGTTAGACCGCTAGCTTACAGAAATCCAAATATCAATTCCATTCTCGTGGATAGAATAGAAATATAGCTATATGAAATACTTGCTAGACATTAGAAGAAATTTGCTGGCATCAATCGATCATCCCCTTTCAATCTTGTTTTACAATCAAGGAAATCTGACCGAAATATTTGGTTCTTTTGTTGCAAGAATATTGAAGCCAGACATCGGAAAACGAAGAAATTGTAGCAACTGAGAGCTGATTATGTAATCAGATGATCGCAACGTATCGTTATACGATCGCCATAAAAAGGGAAAACTCACATAGCCAAAATGATCGTTACCATTGCTGAATGGCCTTTCAGCATTCAACCACAGGTTTTCCCCTATCTCTTATTGTGAGCATCTGAAGTCATGTACTAAAACTGCATCGGAGTTACATACGAAGCACATCATAAATTTTCCGTAAATGGAAATATGCATGAAAATGTACGGAAATGCGAATCTCTGCAAGTAGTTCGATTTTGATTGCTTTTGAATTACCAAAGGCATCAAATTTGAATCCCATCTTCATGGAAAGTTACAAACTCCACTGCATTTGATTCTGCCCCTGGCATATTTCAGGTTTTGAAGATGCATTAAGGGTAGCAAAAATTCTTCATGAATCCACGTTGGTAGAATCGGGATATTTTGAATCCTCCACACAAATTTTCCAAAGGATCGAATGTTTAACATTTGGTGCGCAATAAATTTTGAAAATTAAAGAATTCTGGGGGGGGGGGAATTCTCATAGGAAATGTTCCATTTGGCTTTCACATATCTGTAATATTATCTGATTATTGATTTTTGTAGCCTTAACTTCAAGAGCATTCCTATGCAAATAATAGAGATCTAATGCGTTTAGACTGCTTTTCCACTATGGGTCGCCATGTTGAATGGTGATAAGATTGAATCAAACAGAAATGATTAAAATATCTATAACTGTACTATTTTACTCACCAAAAATTCTTAAGCGGTCTCCCGACCCTCAAAGTAGAATTTTCAAAAAGAAATATTTCATTAAATTGCAAACTAAATACTAAAAATTCCGTGTCAATCGGTTAATTTGTTCTTTCATAATAAAAGAAATAATGAATTATAGTGTAAACGTATATGTACTAGAAAAAAGACTGAACTCGATTTTCTCTCAGATTGCAGGTTTTGAGCTCACCCGTAAGATTTAAAAAATACCTACTGACCCAAAAATTCTGGAAGTTTGCTGAAATGTTTATTTGACATGTGTTAGTAAGAATTTAGCAATTGACGGATGGGAAGTATTTTCAAATAAATGTTGAATTTTTAGACTCTTGAAATTTATATATTTTTTCGAACTTTGATAATTCGTAAAATTCCAACAAATTGTCAGATATCTAAGTTCGAGGTCTAAAGAAATACATTCTTATTCACTGCAAAGTTGCCCAGCGATTTTTGCTGCGGTAGGATTGGAATTTAAATGGTGTTTAATCTATTATTTCTCCCAACTATTTTAGACATTTTTGGATAACCGTTAGCTCATGTTTTTCAAGGTTTTAGGGAAATTTTGGATAATTAATAAAATTAGAACATTTAGAAGGTTTTAGCGACTTTTTAGATAGCGGGTTAGCTATATGGTGTAGGTTTTCGGCAACAATTAGCATATTTTTGCAGGTTTTTGCCACTCTTTGTATAACGGTTGGCACATTTTGAAAGATTTAGGTGCTTTTTTTTGGTAACGGTTAACATATTTTTGAATTTTGAAGGTTTTCAGGATTGATTAGGGATGTTTCTGCTGGAGACAACTAGTGATGTCCGTTTTTACTATCCCGAAATCATGGTTTTTTTTCACGACTTATGGTCAACCAAGTTACTTATAACTGATGCTATGCTCCATGTTTTCGATCGTAAAAATTACGATGACAAGTAAGAAAAGAGAATCATAAAATGTGATGATAAATAACCAGGACGAGCCCCATCCTGTACAATGTATGGAAAATGAGGCTCCATCGTGGCATTCGTCACCGTCCAAACGAGCTTCCGCGTACGTGTACTGGCATCTGTTTTTGATGTTTTAAGCAGCGAAAGCAAAAAGGAAAAGGCCGAGCCCGATCTGCTCAAAAGAAATTACATACATAACATTGAAAAAAAAAATAGACAAGGTGAAGAACTCGTTTTTTTGTTCGCCCACCAGTTCTTCTTTGTCATGATCATCAACAGCAACCTACTACTTGATCTCACGCACCTTGAGAAGGACATCCACTAGAGGTCGCAGTTAAGAACTAGTGGCAAATTGTGTAAGTCATTGGGTGAAACACTAACACAAACTGATTTACGATCTCTCACACCACCTGTGACTAGCAACACTTGATACCCATTATCGTAAAAAAAAAAAATATATATATATATATATGGAAGGCTTGACGTGTCCATATTTATTTTAAGGATACGTGATCTAACCTGTCGTGATTCATCTCTTTCTCTGTCTCGACTGACTCGTTGATGTCAGATCTGATCACAAACCCTTAATCTCTTACGAGTGATCCGATGAGAATGATAGCTTTATTCAAGGTGGTGCCGAATTAAGTTATTATATGTACTTTAAGGGAATGTATCGTTACCTCGTCCTTAACGAGAATTCAGAATAACATCTGTGCACCTGCCCATGTCCCCCATATATTTCTATTGATATATAATTTCATGTACAACAAGTGGAAAAGTGTGTGTGTGTGGGGGGGGGGGGGAGGGTGAAGTTGTATGGAGGGGTCCTGCTGCTGGTTGGCTTGTGGCTGTGTGGCTTGGTGTGGGTGGTTTGCTGGTCTTGAATGTCGGTGGATGGTTCCACCGTGGCCTACGTCTACTGAGACGGACCAGCTTATATCCCCTAGGGGGACGGAGCGGGGGTTACGGTTGATCTGGCGGTGGTGGTAGACACTGTGTGTGTGTGTACCGTAATTCAAATCTGCTGGTGTACCTTCCTCGTTCTTAGCAAGAGACCAGTTTTTGCACCCTATCTTACACCTAAATTAATTTAATCCTTAAATGGGGACGAAAAATAAATTTTAAGTGTTTTTTTTCTTTTCAAACATGTCACAAATTGGTACCAAGCATTTAGTATAAGAATGTGGAGATGTGGAGTCAGTACCCTCCCAGGGCTCCATCCGTCTCATCAGCAGTTCAGCACTGGCCGAAAGGTTAGTCACCTGGGCTTTACAGGAAAATAAAATCGCGGCCTCCCCATAAGCCTACCGTCTATTTCATTATTAAGCTCATCTACGGCAAATTTAAGGATTGATATTAATTTGACTCTTTTTGAGGATTCGACGGTCAGGGATTACTTCATGGAAATAAACTGCGGATGTTTGTGACCCGCAGTAAGCGCGGAACCAGAGGGGAGCGATCGCCCCTCCCAAGAGACGAATAATGGGAGGAAAATGTGTCCGTGCCGTAAAATACGGGATGAATCGATGCACCAACACAATAAGTCACTTCTCGGACACATCACCCTAGATCCAACTGGCTCTTTTTTGCTCCATTCGAATCTGAATATGTCTGTCTCCGCTGAATTCGTAGCTGGACATGTTTGCCTCCGCTCTATTCTTAGCTGAAGATATCTGCCTAGGCTTCATTCTCAGCTGAAGATATCTGCCTAGGCTTCATTCTCAGCTGAAGATATCTGCCTAGGCTTCATTCTCAGCTGAAGATATCTGCCTAGGCTTCATTCTCAGCTGAAGATATCTGCCTAGGCTTCATTCTCAGCTGAAGATGCCTGCCTCCACTCAGGTGTGGATCTGGGAGGAAGATAGGAACGACCGTCCCTCCCAAGAGCCGAATAATATGAGAAAATTTGTCAGTCCCGTAAAACACAGAACGATCAAACAAGCTTATACAATTCGCCTCTGCCGTCACATCGTCCTGGATACGTGCCTAACCCGCAGACGCAGGATGGAAAACCCAATTTTCTGTTCAATGTGATGTCAAAGTGACGTCTAATTGTTTAAAAAAAACACAGCATAGGGGACCGCTATTGGCTGTAGCGATAATACTGACGCCACACTGCACATTAATGGCTGATGGTGATTTGGCCTGGTTTTATTCAGTGCTTATACGAACAGCGTTTGGCTGTAGCGATGATACTGACGCCATACTTTCTCTCGAAGATGGCGGATGAGTCAGCTTTGGGAAAGAAGGAGATCCAGCAGAAAATACGTTCATCAGACAAGAGAAACAAAACCACAGCCTGCGTATTCATACTTATGCAGCCTGAATTGTCCGAAGTTGATTGAAATACCGGGATTTATAGTCTAAATACAGAGGCTACGGCGATGACATCCCGAGTGTAATAAACAAAGAGGCAGACAGATACAGACAAAGTCACAGAGAATAAAAAGGGAAGCTACTTTGGCGCGTTGGCAATAAGAAAAAAGAATACTAAGGCTGGATGTAATAATGTGTTTCATCGAGCCAAAACGCTTAATCTTCAGCAAGGCCAGTTACTGGTCATTACAGCATTGGCTAAATTGCATTTTCGACGTGTCAGAAAAACGATTTGTTCCAATCAAGTATAGCGTTGCCAACAGCTGGTAGAGAGAGAGAGAGAGAGAGAAAAGAAAACAAAGGAAGGTCGAGTCTACATAGAGAGAGCTTTCATTCAATACTCTCTTTTGCTCAACGTCGTTCTTCCATTTGTCGAATGTCGGATCAAAAAAAGAAGAGATTAAAGGTCACGAACAACGACACACACACACATAGATGAACGATTATTATCATTATTATGCCGGCTATTAAAGCACGGCCATGTAATAGCCCCCCCCCCACCCCCATCAATACGGGCATCGGTCTACTTCCATCCACAAAAGTGCGACAAAAATACGGAACGTGCCCACAATCGACCCATGGATATGCGAGATGGAGGGGAACCCTACACCAACAACTCCTCTAGATGCATGTGACGCCACTGGAAAATTACGCCGCAACGTCACAACACGAATAGGACGACGTCACGGGACGGGATAAGTGAAAATAAGTGAGCGAGACACACTCTTACACACACACGCAAAGGATGGTAAATGGGGGGTAGTGAATGTGAGTGGTCTTTTATCCATCGGACGTGAGTGAAATACCAAAGAATCCGCTCGCTCACATATAATATAGAGACAAAACTCTTTTTTTTCCCTTCTCGTTATAAAGATAGTTTGTTGTTGATGATTGTGCTTGGAATCGCTGAATGGAGAGCGAATTCGTGTCGTTGATTAGACCGCTCTTCTTTCTGTTATCTCGAGTTGTAATCCCCCAGGTGTCGCGCGACAGCTTGAAACGTGTGTTCCAATGATAATTGTGAACTTCACAGGAATAACAATGGTTAGACAGCTATTTAGCGTCGTCGTCGTCGTCGTCGTCTCCCACCAACCCCATACGTAAGTAGGTGCAATGGGTGACGCCACACAGGGCTGCAAAATATTAGAGACTGCTGAACGAGTTTACAAAAGGTTCAATTCATGGCCCACGTGACACTTGGAGCTATCTGATCTACACTAGAGCCATCTACACTAGAAATGGTATATATATATATTCATATATATATACAAGTATATATACATACATTGAGTACATGTGCTTTGCCCCCCGCTCCCCTGGAAAAAGTTGAAATGAGGGCCCCGTTTCCAGATCCCTTGCGCAATCCGCAGCGCATTTCCAGATCACTTAGATGACCCATGGCATATTTAAAGATTATTTAAGTGGCCTATAGCCCATTTACAATTCACTAAGTTGACCAGCGGCACACTGTTTCAGATCATTTAAGTGATCCTCGGAACAGCTTCAGAGCACTTAAGGGCTCGCAATAACTTTACAGGTCAGTTAAGTGACCCACAGCACATTTAGAGATTATTCAAGTGACCCATGACACATTTAGAGATTATTCAAGTGACCCATGACACATTTATAGATCGTCCAAGTGATTAACAGATCACTTAAGTGATACTTGGCACAGCTCCACAGCACTTAGGGGGCCCTCAGTAACTTTACAGATCGGTTAAGTGGCCCACAGCACATTTAGAGATCATTCAAATGACCATTGGCACATTTAGAAATCATTCAATTGACCATTGGCACATTTACAGATCAAAAGTCGGGGGGGGGGGGAAACTGCTCCCTTTGACCTCCACGGATTCTGAGTACTTTTCTTCTCGACAGCTCAAAAGAGACCGAAACCTCAATCAAAGGCATGGCGAATGCTCTTGCCAAACAACATAAAAAACATAATGTTAGCCTATGGGATATCCTTGTTATATGACCTTCCACAAAAGCCAGATGCATTTTCAAATTTTCATCCGCATTGGCTTCGTTATATAGTGCGTACTTTTGCCAAGTAAATTCTATCATCATTAAAATATAAGATACAGTTAATTACCGATGCGATTAGAGAATCAGACAGAGATTACGCCACTGACACAACACAAACTTTCCCGCAAGAAGTTAGAAGCTCGTTCTACTTTTAAGACGCGAGACCTCGGAGCCGTTAATCCGTCTTAATCGGTCAAAAGCGAAATGAGATCCGTGGAAGAAGAAGAGTGATGAGACAGCGGGAAAAGACCCGCGGATCGGGTCGAAGTGCTGTGCCAACACATAAAACTTACAAACTTACTCAGTATAAGCTTCGCTTATACAATGCAAACAAGTACGGCACGGACCCGTAGCGACTTAGTGCATAGGCACATTAAGCTCGAGATTGACGAATTGTTCGGTAGTGGTGGTGATAAAACAACAGCAGTCATTCACATTTGTTCTTATCGGGGCGGTGAATCTCGTTTTTAACGACTCTTTTCGAGAAATAAAAATAAAACATTCCACCGAGAGAAGGAGCAGCTAAGAAAGAGCAGATATCGTGCGGCTTGATTACCAAGAGGCGAGAGTTGAATTTCAACACTATGTCCTTTTTTTTTTACTGGCATTTTTTGAGGTTATGGCAACGTTACGGTGTTTTGGAAACGCGATATTTCACGTGGATTTCTTGGAAAGAAAACAACTGTAAACGCCGAGAATATAAGTAGTTTTCCATTCATAAAAGGTCTATTGGAAGGTGAAGTAGAGGTTCCATTCAACAAAACATTGTAACTGCATAGGGCAACCAACACCGACAGTTACTGGCCGATTGTATCAGAGTACCGTCAACCTAGAACTGCTTGGATTAATAGACCGACTCATCCGCCATCTTCGAGAGAATAGTGATGTCTTTAATCAATCGCGCCACTCCGCCATCCCATCCGCATATAAAATGGGAAATTATTATTTGGCCGTAAAAGAGGGGTGACCGTCAAGAGGGGTTTTACTGTATTTCGAATCAATTTTTTGAAAAAGCAAGTTGTTTTCAATACTTTTTTTTTTAATTTGTAAAACATTAAGTATTAGAGGTAAGTAAAATTTTGCACTGATAGTGCACTGTAAAAATAGGCATAGGATAGCACATACAATCAAATACCGTATATACTCGTGTATAGGCCAAGGTTTTTTGTGGAAAAATTCGTTCCTCAAGTGGGGGGGGGGGTGGGGGGGGTCAGCTTATACTCGGGTCATGTTTTGATGAATATCGACACCCGCAATCAATTGTCATTTTTGTAGCAGTATTCTAGAGATCGGCATTATTGGTATGGGATATGTTCAAACCCCCGAAAATGTCAAAGACGAGGCAAAGAAATCGAAAACATCATTGACTTTGATACCAGATGGGCTAACGTCGATTGTAACGCCTTATGTGAGCATCAACAAGCCTTTCAAAGGCTGTTTGAGGAATTTGTGGATCGAATGGATGAGTTCCGATGATAAAGAAACGACGAAAGGTGGTGCTTTGAAGAAACCTGACATTGGCCTAGTGTGCCAATGGTTACATGAGGCGTGGAATTCTGTCTCCACGGAAATTATCATCCGATAATTCAAAAAATGTTGCATCAGCAATGCGATGTACGGAACTGAAGATGATATCCTCTTTGAAAGTGACAATGGCGATGACAGCGTACCCATCATAGGGACGATGCCGCACCCTATGATGATCTGATGGATTACGATGAGCTTGGAGACTCAGAAGAAACGGTTTAAAAAGTTTGAATCGTTTTCTATTGTAAATTTCCGTAAGCTATTCATTTTGCATGGAAATATAAGAATTTTATTTTTCTCTGAAATGCACGGATTTTTTAGGGTCGGCTTATACGAGGGTTTTCAATTTATTGCGGCTTTGGTGGTCCTGAAGTAGGGGGGGGGGTCGGCTTATATACGAGTATATACGGTATATGTGATAAAAATTTGAAATAAATCAGTGGAAATAATATTGCTACATAAGGAAGTTCATTACCATGTTAAAAGGTGGGAGTCCTCTTAAAAAATTTCCTAGTTATCACTTACAGATAAGGCGCCTATAATTGAGAGCGGGCTCAATCATCCTACATCTTCGAACACTGGCTGGCAGTTTCATGTGACGTCATCGTTAAAAAAAATAACGGGATGGGGAAACAGCGATTATTGGCTATAACGATCATTCTGACGTAGTAACACTTTCTATCAGGGGTTTCAAGAAGCTCTATTTGAAGGCAAACCTGTTTCTTGTTCAAATATGGACGACGATGAGTCCACTCTATTTTATAGGTGCCTTGGTCACGCCTTATACTTTTTTGGCCTGACTTTGTTATTATTCCCAGTGGTTTTCACTTTTTTTGGTCTCTATAAGCCGGTATCTTGAAGGAAAAAAAAAAGCTTCGTATAAATTAGTGTTTCTGGAAGTGGGCTATATATCGCACAATGTGCAACGGACCAGGAGGGGGGTCAGAAGCTTCCAATATGGCACGAGATATTATGAGAGGGCTTAATAAGATAAAGAAGAGGCTACTGGATTAAAAAAAAAAAATCTGGGAAGGAGGATGGAGAGACAAATTAATTTAGGAAAGTGTGGGCAGATATCTCGGTTTTTCGCTATTCCATTCGAAAAAGCCTTATGGGACGCTCATTTGTCCTGGTTTTTCTGAGGGTAGGTACAGATCGAACGCAGTCCGCCCCGCTCAACTGAGAGCAACGGGTCTGTAAAATTACGTTGGTGATCATTTACTTATGAATGACAAAAATTTTTGTCTTAATATAATTTATATATAATAACTTCAAATTTATATTAACCACTATGTACACAATATTTTTATTCAATACAATATTTGTTAGTTGAGATAGTTAAAGCATATGGAAAACTTAGACTGAGGGCTTAAAGAATCTAAGCTGTCTTCAGTACGTACATTTATTTAGTTCATTTTTGTTCTCTGTAAAGCCAATAGAGGACGCTATACATATAACATTTCGATCAAAGTAAAAATCTCAAAAAAGTGCACAAAAATGCCATTGCATATACTGTACTATTTGACTGGACTAATACCTTCATGAAATATCATCAAGTTGGAAAAATTATCGCGAATTTTTTTTTTCTTTTGCTTGTGCAACAAATTAAAAGTTTTGGATGTAATAAAGAACAAATAAAACCCTCTTTCATGGTGTACGCCCTTCAATCCCATGTATACGGGACGTCCGACATTCATAGCCCTGTCCTGATGTTTTACTCATTTTGGCAGCTTTGTTTAGAAGCAGTGTGATAACATTTTCGTAATACATTAGAGGTTTGCAATTTACACAGTAATGTTTCCCAAAAAAGAGTTTTTTTTCAAATATCCCAGTTATGTCCCGGTTTTTATTAATGGATTCCGTGTTTTGTGCAGATATTTAATTAAGAACTCCGGGATTTGTGTGTGTGTCCCGGTAGCTCAGGTACCTCATATGGCCACCCTACATACTGATGTTTATGGTTCAACAAAAAGAACTGCGGGATGCTAGAATGCAGAATCTTGCTTCTAGATCTTGGGAGGGGGGAACCCATTGCTGTATGTGTTAGTGTCAGGGGGGGGGGGGTTCTCACATATTCCAGGAAATACCAATCTTACTCCCATGACTGATGAACGGGTGATGCGGCACGCCTGGTGGGAGTCGCTGAGGTATTCGACCTCTTATTATTATATTCTCTTAGTTTTTGTCAAAATTTACAATTCTTGTAAATCAATATCACGACGGGAATTTCAAATACATATCTATTGAAAAAAGACGTATTTTTTCGAAACGGTGGAAAAACTTGGAAAGAACGCTCATGATCGATTTGCAGCTCACTGCAACAATCACTCAAGTCACGTGACCGGAAAGAACGTCACGTCAACCACAAAACAGTAGAGAAAACCATTAAATATATTAGACAAAAACTGCTGCCAGACACCATTCTCTTCGTCAAATACAGACACGTACGAGGGAATAGAAAATCGTCGAAAGTAACCGAAATCACATACACGGTGCGTAGGAAAGTCCCTTTATCCTGGAATAATTCGCGAACCGTTGATCCCAGAAGGGTACTTCTAATTGGAAAAATAAATAAATAAAATAACGATAGACCTCAGATACGTCATTGATAGTGTCAGGGGTTGTGCAATTATTAAAATGGGAAAAAATCATTTTGTCACCCTGTAGTAAAAAAACCCAGTTAGAGAGAGAGAAATAAAGTTATTGTCCTGTCTCTGCTCTCTGTGGACGATAAAAAAAAGTTACACGTTCCTATAAGTGCAATATTCGCACTTATACATTTGAATTCGAAAATCGCTGAAAGTGAAGGAAAGAATAGCATATATGGGGCGTAGAATTTACTTGTCCTATAGTCTCTATGAGGTTCTTGAATTTCTTTTCAGTGATTTTCAAATTCAAATACATCAGCAAATATTATACATGAAAACATGGAAATTCTTTTTATTTACCTCAGGAGCGATCAGAGTAACAACATTCTGACTGGGGTTTTTAGGACACCAAATTGGGGGTTTTTAAGGGGGTGAACAAATGAAAAGTTAATTTTTTTTTATCTAATGACTGTGCAACCCCTTGCAATATGAATGACGTATCTGAGGTCTATATATTCTGAGTTCTCTACTCTGCACATTATTCGGATACTTTTTCTTCTAATTGGAAGTAAGTTTTTAGAATCAAAGGTTCGGTTCGCGAGTTACTCAAGGATAAAGGGACTTTCCTATGCACGTTATGTATTAAACATAGAGAGGGGGGGGGGGGGTTTAGGTTTCTCAAGTTTGAAAGTGCTTGTTGGGCACCATTAATATTTCTTCTGGCCGCATATGACCGCAGGCCACTGGTCGGAGCACCCGTGGTGGAAAAGAATGCGGAAAATTCATACCAAAGGTTGGTGTCAAGATTCATCCATCTGGTGGTGAATATTTTCAAATCTCGATACTTCTACTAACACTAAACCAGACGTGCACCTCGTCCACATTCCTCTGCGGAACTTCTAACGAGTTGGTACGTGTTGGAATGTGCGTGTACGTGTTGTGAAGTTTATTTCTGCGTAATGCTTGTTATGCGCAGTGCCGCCATCTGCCACCAGTTTTACTGACTATGAGTTAAGTGTAATAATTTAATAATTGTATCGTTGTAGAGGCCGGTTGCTCTCTGTGACGAGACTTTATAACGGAAAGATCGACCCGCATTTGTACCGATACGGTATGAAATCTCGATACTGCATGAAAACTTTAAATTTTTTAGTCAAATAAACCCAAAAGAATCTTTATATAATGACTCGCCCCATTTTATACACCAAATACCATCTTGTTCTCTCTAAATCTAAATTTAAGCATAACTTCTGCCGTCGTTTAAAAATATGAGAAAATTTGTCACGAAAGGAATGCCTCCAACCCTATAATTAATGTAGGAATAGATACATTTCCATCCAACGTTTATTTTTTTTTTCCCCAAAGAAAATCCAAAATCACGAGTTACATCATTGTTATTATCATTATAATCAACGGGTGAAATTGCAACGAATACTAATCGTATAATTAGTAGCAAAATGCCGAGAAAGAGACATCCCTTTGTTGTTGTTTTTTTTCCTACGGGAAAGATCGGAGACGAAGAGCGAAAAGAACGGTCTAATTAAAGATGCGCCCATAATGATGCGTTCGTGTGTCGTGATTGATGAGGAGGGACTTCAACATTATGTGCGTTGTCATTTGGGTGGAAAAATTCTTTTGAACATATTTTCTTTGTAAGTTGTATTTTAAGGATAACAAAACATGGCAACGCTTTATTAAGGTTTCAAACATCAGAGAATGACTGATGTGTTATGCTTTTTTTTTTTCAATGCTCATTTTCAGGTTCGGAATGCAACTGAAACAATATTGTTACGGTTCTGAGCGGCGTGAAAGAAAATGTATTTTAAGTGTGATAGAGTGCCCTTTTAAAGTATATACAGGGTGTCATGTAAGTGCTAATGCGGCCTTTATCTCATCAACCATCCGTCATAGAGGTATAGTTACAATTAAAACAAATGCTCAAAAAGCGTTAAAAAATTACCTTGTGCCAGTTTTCAGAGTGAAAATACAGTGTGTAATAAAAAAATCTAAATTTTTATACGGCTCCCTTTTCCTTCAACTTCCAATTAAAAAGTTGTTCCCCTGCCTCTCCTGAGAGTTCCATGTTTCTAAGTGCAATGTTCCCTAAGGTATTTTTGAATCCAAATTGAAGTCGCAAAAGCAGGTCTAACTAACTGAACGTTTAGTGCACTAAAATCTCTGTGAAAAAGTGTTAGAAATTGGCTTTTCTCTGTATGACATTAAAACTATCCTTAGTCCAAGGGGCGTATAAAATCCTTGCATTCACCCACCTTCGCGTATCGGTTTATTATGATATAGCGGAAAATAATAATAATCATTACTTACACGTAGGTCACCCTGAAAGTTTCAGACTAAAAGAACATCAACAGTTGAAACTTTTTTTTTCAGTCTCAGTTTCTTAAAGTATTCAAGAGCTTTTGAAGTAACGTGTGATGCAGATTTTCTTCTTCAGAATCTAAGAATTAAATCACTGAGCCCATTCCTATTACTCGCAAGTCAATAGCTTATGCATTGACAGCATCTTATGTAGAAGAGAAGTGCTTGTCTTTTAAGAATTCCTTTCAGGTTTTGGGGATGTAAGGTGGATGTGTGTGTGTGTGTGATATCACAGTTGAGCCTCTTGCATAAACTCGATTGCTCTTGATCTACGATTGTCTTGGTGAGCTGCTGCATTGTTGAATGTGAACGCGCACTTATCCATGACTTCGAGTGCCTGTATTACGAATCTTGGAGAAACACTCAGCAGCAAAATTCATGTTAACATTATTCAAATTAAAAATTTCATTCTAACAAATTCAGCTGAGTCAAGGCTCGTGGTACTCCCCATTTCTTTTAGTCACTTGTTTCACCATAGGCTTTTGCACGAAGGACATTTCAGGGGTTACAGCATCGAGCTTATAATAGTGGAGGGAGCAAGGAGCCACCGTGGCGGGAGCAACATCGAATACAAGGATATCACGTGACGTGTTTAAGGGTTAGTGGTGCGCGATCTTGGCTTCCGATGTTTTCCTATGGGAAAAATCCCCTGCCTCTATGCACATTCGAAAATTTTCTATTCCCTATATGACTTCAATATTTTTTCTCAAATTTTGTGAATATAGTTGAATCTCAGCTGTCTGGCTCCCGACTATCCGATCTAGTGGCTTGGTGTCATGTCGTTCGCCAAATCATCCGATCTTTCCCCAAACTTCATCAAGTTTGCTGCCGATTTAGCGATATTTATAGAGGAATGAGTAAATTTTCATTTTTACACATGATAACGACTATGTACGGGCAAAAACATGGCATGATACATTTGCCATTAAGTAAAGAACTATTTACAAAATTTGCGTAACAATATTTATATTCTTAGACATCCTTTTTCCTGTAAAAAAATTGTAAAACGTACAGTACAGAACACAACATTTGCATTATGTATACATTTATGTATAAAATACTGACCTGTACCAAGAGGTCACAATATATGAATAGGAGTTTTTGGTCATTAAAATGGTGTTTTTGATGGTATGGTGGGGTTAGGAAGTGAGCATTTAAAGAACTCCGGCCTATCCGTATGTTAACTGGCCCGCCCTTGCGCCACGTTAGGCAGGATAGTCCGGATTCTACTTCATTTTTATACAATTCAACGAGGGTTTTTTGAGTTTATTTAGTTGATGGTTATTTGTTTTCCGAATTTCAACTTCAGCAACATGAAGCCTTTTCAAAAAAAAACCACAAAAATTTAGCCATACATTTTGGACCAAAAAAATTTATTTTTTTTGAGTCATTTTAATAAAAAATCCTCTCGTTAAAGCGTGTAACAACCTCAGTGCGTGTTAAGATGCACACAAAGTTTCAAGAAATTTGAGCCAGTGGTGTTTGAAAAAATGTTACTTATCTAACAAAAAAAAAACATAGTTTTTCGAGAAGAGTGTATTTTATCGGAAAACATTGGCATGTACAATGCCTGCCAACAATTCATATTAAAATATTTTAAAAACAATTTTAGTACAGGTAGGAAAAAAAAACTCGAAATCACAGTTGGCCGCAGAAATTTTCATAGTAAGCCTATTTAAAAAATTGAAAATGTGGTTTTTTTTGGAAAATTTGCGTGCACTAACCCTCTTAATACACAGTTTGTGACAAGCAATTTCCCCATTGAAACATATAGTTCAATCTATAAAGATTTCAGTTAATTGTCTTCTAAAGATAAAACAAAGATTAAATTATCTCTTTCATTAACTCTGGTAATATTTCTCTCATTAGTCCTGGAATTATCTCTTTTATTAATTGCAGAATTATCTCTCTTTTATTAATTGCAGAATTATTTCTTTTATTAATTTCAGAAATATCTGTTTTATTAGTTTTTTAATTTTCTTTTATTAATTCTGTTATGCTTTTCATTGATTCTGGATTCATTTTATTAATTGTAGAATATTATTTATTTTATTAATTCCGATTATTTCTTTCATTAGCTCTAGAATAATATATCTTGGAAAGAATAAGTGGTCTCTTCCTTCCATGACATTAAACACGTCACGTGACCTACCGACGAATAATGTTTGTTACACCGTTCTTAGCATTGCTGGGGCGAAGATCGCCGACATCATACCCCCTCCAGTAATATAAGCTGGGTAGATAACAATTGTTGGAAACGATTGGATTGGTTCTTCATCTTCAAGTCATTGGTTCTTCATCTGCATGTGAGAATGCAGATGTCGATTACCATTGCGTCAAACAAGTACATAACGCGAATCCCATAAAATGTCATAGATCGAAAATATTCTCGCAAAAACTTCTTTGACACAGAAAAGTGAGTAAACATTGGTAATAGACAACATCTCCCCTTCTATTCTGAATATATAAATAGACATAATTAATACCTTTGGACTCAGAGAAATACAAAATTTTAATATTGCTTCCCTTTTTAGAGTTGTGGTTTTTCTTTTCATAAACCCAAAAACTTTCAGAGTGGCCTACATATTACGCCAGTTTTTCTTCTCCGCGAGATGAAAACCACAGAAATGAATTTCGACTTAATTTTTCCTGGCAGGAAATGTGCCAATAAAACACGAAATTCATTCCACATTCATGAATCTCTGTCAACTGGTTCGATAAAATAGATGGCTCCTAAGAAAAGGGTGGTTAGATGCATGCCTGAAAGAGAGAGAGAGAGAACTCTGTTCAAAGGCCATCATCAACTTCATCAAACAACTTTTCACATACACGGAGTTTGCTCCTTCCTATTCTAGGGTCTGCGTCTGATTGTTGAATGCTAAAATGTGTTCGAAGTAAAAATTGGAAGGCGGTAGATACGATAAGAGAAGACAGAGAGAACTCAAATGTTTGGATTCCATCCAAAACAGCGAAGGTTAAAACCCAGGGTGCAATGGGGGGAAAAAGGATGGTTTCAAACGAAATGAATTCCCATACGCGCATTCACAAACGACTGTTATAAAAGATGTTGAACCAATTAACTGACGGGGGAAGGGGGGGAGAAGAATTCAATTGGAAAGTTTTAAAAGGCGAAAGCTTTTCTCTCGGAAATGAATTAGCACAAACATTCCCTTCACTCTTCACCATTCATCGCCTGATGAATATTCGATATTCGAGTAAAATATTGTTGAATAGTAAAACGGAAGGAGGGGGGGGGGGAGGTTTACACACAGAAGAGATCCATACCCGTGATCTATGGCTAGTTCTTGTTTGCTCGAGGGAGAAAATTCATTGATATCAGATAATGAACTGCATCGATTTCCAGGGATTCTTCGTCTTCGATACTTCGGAATTTTTCGCGTCTATAATGACGTTGAATTGAATTCTAAAACAATATATACGTACGTTCGCTTGAATATTTCTTAATGCATCATCTTCATCATCATCCGATCATTTTCTGTTAACTTCATAAAGCGAAAATGTAATCTTCTCTTAAATAGAAAATGGAGTTTGAATGTGTTTGTAAATTCGCGAATGGAAATTTTTACCAGTAAATGCCTGGGGTTAGGTTCGAATCTATATTGGATTTTTGAACATTTTTGCTACACAGACAGACACCTGTGAAATTCCTAGATAAAAAATTTTACAATCAAACTCTGAATATATTACAGAGCAGTCACAGAAAGCCATTGGCTCAACTGGGTAGCAGTGGAAAGAGGATTAACCCGTGAATTTTCCTCCTTGGTTCATTCATGTATTGAGTTTTTCCTCTGCTCTCATCCCTCATGTACCTGATGTGGTTATTATAATTTGTATCGATCGTACTTATTCACTCGCATTGGATTTCAGATAACAAACGATTCCAATCATCACCTACCCTATTCAAGAAAATATGGTACCAGGTACGGAGCTCCGTCTTTCCTGAATTGTGACAGATGTTCAATCGTGCCCGAGTGGCGCAATGGTAAAGATGCTCGTCTTCCACTGTGAAGGTTGCCATCAAGGTCCATGGGTTCGAATCCGGGCATACAACATCAGAAGCAAGTTCTTTACCTACCGAGTCTGGGGTGACCACCGATGGATGGAGCCTTCATTTCCCTCCCAACTCCACTGGTTGGAAATTACCGTATGACGATATATGACCGGAGTTGGTGTGCGGTGAAGTAGATGTTCAATCTATGACAGAGTTTCTCAACCTTCTGGTGTACCCAAGAACCGCCAATAAAATGTTTAAATAAATTCGGTGGACATAATATATAGATGTGAGTATAGCTCAACATGGTAAACAATTAAAGCGTTTACATGAGATTGGGATTAAGGCAACTTGTTGAATTGGATAAAATCGTGTGGTTGAGAGATAGGTTACAACAGGTTATGGTGAAGGAGGAATTTTCTGATTGGACAGGAGTGAAAAATGGAGTTCCTCAAGGAAGTGTCCTTGGGTCCATACTTTTTAATCGATAAACCAAATCAGGATATCGATGGGATTGTTAGGAAATTCGCAAATGACATGAAGCTGATGGGGGTAGTGGCGAATCAAAGCGATAGGAAGATGCTCCAGATGGACTTGAATATAATTGTAGCAGGGATAAGAAGTCACGCTTTGAGCATAACTTCCAGCGTTGACAAGTGCATGGTCGCTCATTTTGTTTCGAACAACTTACGAGTTGAATGGTAGAACTATTTCGGATGCAACTAGGATCATCATTCCCACGGAGCTAATCTACAGCTACTATTTATAACCATGTAGCACCCGTTGGCAATGAAAACAAAATAATGGATTTGGAGCCTACCGGACCGTTTTGCATCAGTACATCGAGCTTTGGCCAGGAATCTCCGACCACTTCGGGATTTGGCAGTAACATACCTATGGCTAACATTCGTTCATGATGACCCGCCAAGTTAGTGCCACTATCGGTGAGTGGAATAAAATCGATATTTCAAATCAAAATTTTAAGTACTGTTGAATCCCGTTATAACGAACTCCAAGAGGCCCGAGAAATCCCTTCGTTAAAATGAAAAATTTCGTTATAAAGGAATTCCAAGTTTTTGCATTGTTTATATGTAAACTTGTTTGGGGATTAGAAAAGTGTTCATTAAAACGAGATTTCCGCTATAACGGTATTCGTTAAAACGGGATTCGACTGTATAATCACTAATTAGTAAAAATGCGGAAGAGACGGATCACGGTGTCTCCACGGGATGCAGCATCACATTCCTCACCGAACCGAAGTTTCTTGAGAACGTCCTTTTCTCCCAAGGAGAAAAAGAAAAAACCGTCTCAATTATCGGACGATGAAATAAGGACGTTTTCCCGGTTTTTTTTTTGCGGGAAAATAGGAATTTTCTTTTCCTCGTTCGATGAATGATGGTGATAAATCATCCTTCAAATTCTTCGATTTATTACCCAAAGGAATGCGTCTGCTACAAAATTCCAACGGAAAAAGCGATTTTTCCCCCCTGTATTATCATTATTTATTTCATTTCGTATGTACAACCATTGTTTATATCCATCTCTCATCCTCACGACATCCGACATGACAGGGCCTCGCCTATATATGCCAGCAAAGCAAAAACTTTTTCCCCCCTCCTCGCTTTGAGTTTTGCTCATCCACCTCATCCCACGCCAAGGATGACTCTATTTAGGTTTGTGCCCGGTGACAGGGACGGATAAAGAAAACTCTTAAAAGTAAATACATAGAAGGTATATGCCTCCTCAACACATAAGCTGTATGAATAGTTTGACTTAAGCAAATGTCAGGAGCAAAATACAAAATACTATGAAGGTTATGTGTTACGTTTTCTTTTCCATCAATATCTTTGGCAACAATACATTTTTTCAGCAATGAGCCAATTGCGATATTCTGTTTGCAGGGAATAACAATGCCAGAGGATGTCCCGCCTCAAAGCGCCGCGCTACCCTATTGGCATGGCCGAGGAATGTAATGAAAATGGCATCTGGTTGAAATTTTCGAACGTAAGAATGTAAACTGGTAGAGACATTTTTCTAGTCAGGTAGGAGGTCTCAGAAAATTCATTTTGCGCAGGGCCCGAGGGTGCTTTTGAGACGGTCCTGGCCCCCAGGGTGAATCAAATCCTCACCTAAAAAGGTTTTTCTCCTTTAAAGTTACGACCGGATCGTAACGCAGTCACAATTTCACCAGTGAAAATCTTTCTTTTGTTCTTAAATAAGGACTGAAAAGGACGAAAGGACTTTATTCTCGTGAAGAACTAGGAAGTGATGATACCACGTGATTTGAATTACAAATACAGCCACTCTTCGAGTTACGAACATAACTATTTCAACAAATCTCCGATTTGTCTTAGCGATAATTAGCGGAAATGCTTTGAACATGCCAAATACATTAGCGTCGTCAAGTAGACGGAATAGTATTTTAAAATGTAAAATTTTCATTCCGAAGCACTCCTTGCCACCATAAAGTAGACATTGATCGGTTGAAAATCAGTGTCTTTAATAATTGAAAAAACTGATTTTCAACTAGTCAGTATCTAAAAAACACTGATTTTCACCCGGTCATTGTCAACTTTAAGATGTCACCGGATGTCTTGAAATAATTGCAAATTTTCTACATTCATATTTTATATAGATTTCCATTGAATGTGGAACTATTTATTTCATTGAATATGAATTCTCGTTAAATTTGGAATCATTGCTTCTGTTGATATAAATTTTTATTAACGGTTGAATCATTTTTTGATTCATATGAAAATTTCCATAAAAAAAAATCAAACTATATCTTCCAGCAATTCTTGAAGCAATATCTCTCTCTCTCTCTCTCTCTCTCTCTCTTTCAATAATTCTGCATTTATTTCTTCGATTGTAGTGCTTACGAAGCATTTCCGTAATCATGTATGTTTTTTCTTCGGTGATCCGTAGCAAAAAAAAGCCCCAATCTATGGTCTGAATACTCGTTAACGGGTAAAGCAATTTGTCTTAGCCTCCCATTAATTTTTCAAAATTCACGCTGGCAAAATATGTCAAAATATAACAACACTTAACAAAACTCCGGCAGACACTTTTATTATTTTTCGGTCCTTATGACGTTCGAGTCCGAAATTAAAAATTTAATAATTTTCTTTATAGAATGAAAAAACAAGAAAGAAAAACATGAATGAGAGAGAGGTGGAGAAAAAACACGGACAAGATGTTTCATTATAAACCACAGAATATGCGATAACATCACTTTTTATTTTGAAAGCTAAGGCGTGTGAGCGCTAATTAAAAAAAACTAAGTAACAATAATAATAATAGTAATAATAAAAAACAATCTTGGTATTGATATTAGCGCACGTGGGAAGTCTTCTTGAAAGTTAACTCAAGGCCAGTTCATGTAAATGCTTCAATAAAAGTAAAGATAGAACAAGGTAAGAACGAGTTATTGCTGCCGAACTAAAATAACAAGGCATGTGTACGAAAAGAGGCCGTATAATATAGAGGCCAAGTTCAAGGTCACGAGGCTTTTTCCCGCCATTTTTTTTTTTTTTTTTTTTTTAATATATTATTTTCTCACGTCCCCACACACATCTCTTTTCACTTGAACTTCCCACTTTTTACGTCAAAATCGTTCCCCTGATGATTCCCTCTCCTTCTAGGTTTACATACAGAGACATCCCATCTATCCACTCATCCTTCCCTATGTTAGCAAAAAAAAAAAAGGCCAAGGTTGGGGAAACTTGCCCCTTCCTTCACCTCATAGATTTTTCTACCTTATAAAACTGTTCTGTTTAAATAATACACAACAGGGGATGTATACATATTCCTGATACTTCAATTGATTCAACCATGTTATTAGCGGGAAAAAAATGTAATTCACTTAATGGCTAATAGGCTAAAAAGCTGTGTTTCTTTACCTTTTTTTTCTTCCCGTGGCCCTCTTTAGGCGTTATTTTGTTCCCGCCCACCCCCCTCTTATTCAGGCACCAGGAGTGAGCCCCCTTTTTAATATTGAATCATTTTTTTAAAAGGAATTATGAATATGAATTGTATACATTTATACAGGGTGTTTCAAAATTCGCACACATCGTAGTTTGATTTTTTTTTAATGAATATGACTTCTTCATACAAGGATGACGTCACTTTCCGCTATCCATACAAAGGTTTTTTAGAGCTGGCTGATGCGAAGAGGAATTTAGGAAAGAGAGAAAATTTCAATCGCCCTTGCGGGGAAAATCGAGGTACGTCCTCTCACTTTCCGGGTGACGTATTTCAAATAGTATTCCGAATTGATGTAGGCAGGGCTGCTCCTATGAGACTCTGAGCCCGGTGCGAAAATACTTTCGGGGCTCCTAAGCCTCGATTCTATATATTTTGAGGGGGTTGGGGTACATTGCCATCCAAAGATTCAGGTATCATTACAGAATATACAGGATTGCTGAAAAATATCTACTCATTAATGAAGATCCAGAATTAATGAGAGAGAAAAATCCGAGAATTGGTGCAAATTCAGAATTAATGAGAACAAATATAAGGTAAATATGCACATGTGACAGTAGGAACTGGCCTCTAAGTGTTCAAGTTGTCTTCAATACGCGTATGTTCAATTATTCTATTTTTGTACTCTGTTAAGCCAATAGAGGGCACCAACTTTACTGGTATTGTGAACATTAGCGCTAGGATTTCTATGATTGCATACTTTTTATTCATTTTGCATATTTGGCTATTTTTTTAGCGACATAGCGTTTTTACAATTTTCAGTAATTTTGAAGCGTTTTTGTAATTTTCAGTAATTTTGAAGCATTTTTGTAATTTTCAGTAATTTTGAAGCATTTTTGTAATTTTCAGTAATTTTGAAGCGTTTTTGTAATTTTCAGTAATTTTGAAGCGTTTTTGTAATTTTCCGAAATTTTGAAGCACCTTCCTTGAATTTTAGTAATTTTTTGATGAATCGATGAAGAGTATATTTCATGATCTTCAGGATTTAAGACGTTTTCATATTTTGGAGCATTATTTTGCATATTTCTGATCGCAGTTAACAAAAATGAACAGAATTTCACAAGAAAAAAAATATTCAAATGATCTGATGACCATATTTCATTGGGAAAAATACGGTAAACTAGGATCTGAATAATAATTCGTAAAATACTGGACATCAACAATTGTCATAAAAAAAAATTGATAAAAATAGGCACTGATCGTAATCAAAATTGCGGAAAACCTGACAAATATGTGAGAATAATATCTATAATTTTTGCCAAATTATCATAATATAATTCATATTATGAAAACGCTGGTGTGTATTATACGGCTTTGGGACTGTTCAAGTATTATGTAAGCAAATTTTTAGCCATTGTTGATCCCCTTCTCCCCTTGTCAGCAAAATTTCGAAATCAGCTCTGTCCCTTTGAATTCTAACGCATATTGGTGGGATCAGAGACCTACACGGAGGCGGGGGCATAGGGGGACTCGTGCCCCTTCCCCCCGCGACTATCAAAATTTATTTTTTTAATGCCAAAAACTAATTTTGTTATTTGAAGGCTATAAACTCAAAATTTATCTTTAATAAATTCATTACGAGCCGCCCTTTAAGCCTTATAAAGATAAATCGCATAAATGCCCTTGGCCCGCGGACCAAATATGGCCCTGGAGTTATCTGATGCGCCCTACCTTCCTCAAACCTGATTTTGTAAAAATGAACTAAGCGGCACATTTACAGACCGCTTAAGTGTCCCGTGGTACAATTCCAGAGCATTTAAGCGGCCCGTGGTACATTTTCAGATCACTTAAATGACCCGGGACACAGTTCCAGAACACTTAAGCGATCCGTCACACATTTAGAGATCCCTTGAGTAGCATGTGACGTAGTTTTAGAGCATTTCAGTGGCCCCCAGTATGGTTCTACATCACTCAATTTACCCGCGGCGCATTCTCAGATTATTTAAGTGATCTGCGGCATATAATTACGATCACTTGAGTGATGCGTGGCACGGTTCCAGAGCACTTAAGCAACCCGGACACATTTCCTGAGCACTTGAAGGATCCGTGAAATATTTAGAGATCACTAAAGTGGCTCTGTAGGGCACTTATCAATAGGGGAGAATGTTACTTCAAGTGCACACAAAATATCGAAAGATTTTTCTCGTTTTTGGCGCATCGTTATTTTCATAATGGGTGGTTGATGACGTAAGCATTATCCAAAGCCCCTCCCCCACCATTTGTCATCAAAAGTCAGCAAATAGGAACCCCCCCCCCCCCATCGATTCTGACGTAATACTTGAATACTCCCTTTCGTAATTATTAAAAATTCAAATAACTATCGTTGAAAAAACGGGACAAACGGAAAAAAAATCAGAACAACGAAAATCTACAAGTATGTCACGTAATACGGGACACGAGTGGTCCGTCAAATTGTTTCAGACATTTTACTGGTACTTGTTTCCGGAAAGGTTGAGACACACTAGACTATATACTAACGTCGTAAAATGGCAATTGAACTGTTTCTTCGCATAAAAATCGGATATTGCGTGCTGGAATCATTAGCATCCGATTAACCGGGCAGACTGTATTAGGCTGAGGAAGAAATACGTTTGAACTCACAGATTCTCTCTTCAGGATCGACCCTAAAAAAAAGTCCATAAGATAGAAGAGGGCCCCTCCCCAGCTTCCCTCTTCCTGAATTTGGTCCACGTGTGGCTTCTTGAAGTAAGGCCCAACGCCACATGGGCAGGAAGAGAATGTTAACGAAAGAAGTAGTAATAATAAAAAATAAATAAATTGTGGTCTATGTGTGAACGAGCACACACACACGCACACATTCTCTACCCGTCAGCCCCGTTGGAAGCAAACTTACTTATATTTCGTTCGGCAAGCGACGACCAGCTGTAGTTGGGCCGTGAAAGGAATACCTAATAAGGGAGGAGGGCTTGCTGGTTGCTCGCTTGCTTGCTCCTTTTTCTGTGGTGTGGCCTATTGCATCAGCAATGAATGGATGCGTTGAATACGTTACACAGGCTCTTGGGGGGGAGTAGCGGAAGAAAATTCCTGCACGAACTCTTTCGAATAATTTCCCATCATGAATAGTTAAAAATTATGAATATAATGGAGAGTTTATTTTTGCAATAGTGTAATTATAATTAGAAATTATCAATACTTATTGTCGCTGCAGACTTTGAAATTATTTATCTCATTAATTCTGAGTTTACTTCAATTCATTTAATTCTAGAATTATTTCTTTCATTAGTTCTTAAATTATTTCTTTCATTAGTTCTTAAATTATTTCTTTCATTAGTTCTTGAATTATTTCTTTCATTAGTTCTTGAATTATTTCTTTCATTAGCTCTCGAATTATCTCTTTCATCACCCCTCTCCAATCATTTTTCATTAATTCCCCAATCATTTTTTCATTAGTTCTCGAATTATTTCTTTCATTAGTTCTCGAATTATTTCTTTCATTAGTTCTTGAATTATCTCTTTTCTTTCATTAGTTCTTGAATTATCTCTTTTCTTTCATTAGTTCTTGAATTATTTCTTTCATTAGTTCTTGAATTATTTCTTTCATTAGTTCTTGAATTATTTCTTTCATTAGTTCTTGAATTATTTCTTTCATTAGTTCTTGAATTATTTCTTTCATTAGTTCTTGAATTATTTCTTTTCTTTCATTAGTTCTTGAATTATTTCTTTTCTTTCATTAGTTCTTGAATTATTTCTTTCATTAGCTCTCGAATTATCTCTTTCATCACCCCTCTCCAATCATTTTTCATTAATTCCCCAATCATTTTTTCATTAGTTCTTGAATTATTTCTTTCATTAGTTCTCGAATTATTTCTTTCATTAGTTCTCGAATTATTTCTTTCATTATTTCTCGAATTATTTCTTTCATTAGTTCTCGAATTACTTCTTTCATCAAATCTATAATTATTTCTTTCATTAGTTCTTGAGTTATTTCTTTCATTAGTTCACAAATTTCCAAATTCTTTTTGAATTTTTTCATTAGCTTCAAGTTTTGATTACTTCTGGAAAATTCTCCCATCAGTTTTAAGTACCGATTAGTTTTGGAAGTGATTCATTAGTTTCAAATATTCGTCAACTAAGAAATTATTCCTTTAGTTTCAAATTCTCATTGATCTGAAATTTTTTTCAAATATTCAATCAGCTCTGGAATTCTTCCATTAGTTCCACATTTTCATTAATTCCGAAATTCTTTCTTTAGTTTCGAATTTACATTAATTGATTTCATCATTATAAAATTTTTTACATAAAAAAAGTTTCTTTCATCAATTCATTCATAGAAATAAATGGCACGAACCTTCCAAAGACAATAATCGGATATATATACGGCCAATAAACGGAAAATAGGAATCGGTACCGAGTCAACGATCATCCGAGAACCATTGGAGCGGGGCGAAATCTAATATATTTATTTACCTCCAAATAAAATAAATGAATAAAAATGTTCAAAAGAAATCATTTCCTTCATTTTTCTTTTCACAGGAAATCTCAAAAGAAGCTCCAACCGCATCTACTGAAAATTCAAATTTATAAAAGAAAACCAAAGAAAATATAAAAAAAACTCGAAACCGTACACGAAACTCAATAATAAAAAAAAAAAGAAGCCTAAAATTTCTTAGAGAAGAAAACTTCTTTTGCTTTTCGGAATAAGAATAAATAAATTAAACTAAAAATAAAAAGTAGAGAAAATGTCCCATAAATGAGAAGAAGGGAAGGAGGAATTTTTGTTTTTTTTCGGAATAGCAAATGAGAAGAACTTTCGAGAACGCAATTTATTCTGAATCAGAGAGAGAAGCCCATGTGTATGTGGTAGAGTCTCTCTCTCTCGCTCTACTTTGGGCTTCAGAGAACATTTTATGCGATCGCGATGAAGACAATCGACCTGAAGTAATCAATACATTGATTCAATGGGGCCCCTCTCCATCGATCTAGGAAGTCTAAAAAAGAAAAATTCCATTCGTAAGCTAAGAAACGAGGAACATTCGGAATTTTCTAGAATGTATTTACCAGAAATGTACGTTAAGATATAGACTCTCTGCCTTCCGGATTTTTAGTTATTTTTATGTGTTTAAAACGATATTTTTTTTCAATTGCTTACCTCGCGAGTTTTCGAACAGCACCTGCTCGGTTACCTACTGCTGATGTCGTTGTATATATATGTCTTTTGGTATTTTTCATGGAAGACATTAGCCAGTCTTGTATTGTAAAAGAACGGTTGGAAAAAATGTTTTTTCCCCCTAGAATGCAATGAATTTTTCAGGACAGTAAAGGATCGAAATGGTTTTTTTTTTGTTAACTGAGAAACAAACGAAAGTACGACCGACATTACGGGGCAGTCGTTTAACTGAAAATCCCAAAATGTCTGTCAGACAGATGGATTTTTTTCAGTGGCTGTAACTGTGGAAATGTATCGACCATGATGACTGGCTAACTTGGCGTGAATTCCATTAACGCAGGGTCTGCATTGCAGATGTGGTATAGGCATATGATGTTCCGCCGTATTACCTTTTACATACATACAGCAGTGGGGGCTGAAACTTTTGTGACCCGCTGTTTCCTGGCAGTAGTTCATCCGGGGCTCCCCAGAACAGTGCAGTAGATGTTCTGCATCCTAAACCACTTCAAAGCACTGAGAATAAGACCACATCAATGTTGTCAGTACTCTGTGACGCCCCTCGGAGCCGTGTAACACCACCTATAGAACAAGGCCTCCGCACGAAGCTTGTGACGTCAATGAAGAAGGACATTTCTCCTATTGCCATTGAATGTACTTTTTTTTACTTTTATTACCAGACGCGCCCCGCTCCCCATCCGATACAGACATCAGAGCGTTCCATGGAAAATCCAGCGAACTTTTTTCTTTCTTTTTTTCATTGAATGTGCTGCAAAAAAGGTAGAGATGTCATATGCGTCGACCTGCTATATGCAATGACAATAGGTGAAATTGCTTTCTTCAATGACATGACGAGCTTTGTGCGGAAGCCTTGTTCTATAGGTGATGTTGAGCCGTGACGCACAATTCGAGAACCACTACCATACAGGGTTCCCAGCAAAATCCGCTCTGTTATTTCCCTAATGAAAACTGAAAAATTTCCCCTGGCCTAACATTCCCGAAGAAAGAAATGTAATTCAGAATCTTAATCTTCCAAATGTTTTTCCAAGTTTCATTTTTCACCAATCACAAAATTTTTCTCTGACTTTTACCAACCGCAAATACAAAATCTGAAGCCACAACAGGCAAATTGCCCAACAATGTGGGTGGGAAAAATGAAGAAAAAGGTTAAACATATTAAAAGAAGGACAAGAGAATATATAAATATTTTGACATATTTTTCTGACCTTTGCCTGATATTTTAATTTCCTTTAGGAATTTACTCCCGGAATTTTCTAAAATATACAGGGTGATTATAATTAACGTTCCCGTACTCTGGGTAGTTTTCCTCAGAAAAAAACTGCTCTTCCGAATACAGCCAAATTTTCAGAATATCTTAATGAGACCATGGGAGAGAGACTTATGCAGTAAAAAAATTTTCAATTTTCTACCACCAGGTGAAAAGGTGGAGCTTTTTTTTTATTGATTCCCCCCTCCCCATGGATCATATAGCGTATAATACCGCGTTTCAATGGAATACGTATATCAGAACAGGTGCTACATTGGTCTGCGCAGTGTCAGTATAGCGAGTGTCAGGTTATCCAGGAAAAAGTCCCACCGGTGTCCGCAAAAGAGGGATTTTACTGTACTAAGCTCGCATGCACCTCGTCCAGGTTCCTCTATGGAATTTCTAACGAATGAGTATACATGTTGGAATGTGCGTGTACGTATTGTGAACCCAACGTGAAGTCTCAGGAGTGCTTTCAATGTGTCAAAATAGTGCAAACCATCTTTCTTCCGAATTCGGAAGCAGACAACTTGGATTGTTTTTATTTTTGCTTGGCTGGAGGTTTATCAGAGGTCTTTCATTTTTTGACGCTAAAAGACGAAGTTCATTAAAAGTATTACTATAATATTTGAATACTTCCTCTGGAAATCAGCTGACGTACCACGTACCATCGCTTAACCATTCTGTAACCGAGGTTGTTATGACTGACTTTGACTAAATATTTATTTTAATACGTCCCGGTTCGTCATTATCGTGAATTTAGTCAGTGAAGAGGAGCGAATCCTATGAAATGATCATAAGAACTAATCTTCCGTTTGTAGATCGAAATAATGCTGTTAATTAATAATTAGTGCGGGCCTCGTTCCCGGGACACGAACACCGTCTCTCATTCCAGCATCCCATAAATCCTCTCCGGGAGATGAGTTCGTCAAACTGCAGATACTAACTCGGGAAAAGGGGGGGTGAGTTTCGAACCGATCTCCCAATTTCGCGTTTTATTATTATTGTTTTTCCAGTAGTGACTGCGACCTCGAACAACCGATAAGTTACTGTCGTTGGGCGGACAGAATGTCAAGTCCGAGATTCGAACACACACTCACATACATACAGTGCAGGCGGAGCAATTTTAGATTGGCTTTCTCCAGAGTTTGACAGTTTCGGAAGCGGCAGCGTGAAATTGCTCGGTCTAGATAGATATTGTCTCGCCCTGGACTGACGAGAAGACACATTTTACGCACTCGAATGAAACAGGTGGAGCCAGCCGGCTGACTCTTTGGTATCTATCTGGAAGATGAATGAATAATTGAAACTGAAATAGGCTACCAGGACCGAAAAAAGAAAAACCGATTACAGTGTACATGCGAAACACACGCAATTTATACGGAAGTTTACCGTTATCAACTAGAAATACGGTTTACGGAGATTTGTGTGGTCCCCCGACATTTTACTTCCACCATATTTCGTGCTCGGACGTTTCGCTTCTGACATGCCACCCCTTTCAGTTCTCCCCGGACAGGGCCAATTAAATGGTTGAGTAACCGAGTGATTGCGCCTATGAAAAACTCACCTGCTCACACTCGCCCACTCACATGGTAGTATGCGATCACTCACTCAATCACTCATACTGTCACCTGCCCACTCACTTGGTCATTCATGCGATCACTTGTCATAGAGCAATGTTTCTCAAAGAGTGCCCCGCGGCTCCTAGGTGCTTCGTTAACTATATCAGAAGCATCGAGATGAGATGAAAATATTTATGAAGGTGCCTATTTATGTTTTAAAGGGGTTCTTTTATGAACACATATTTACTGAACTATTCTGGGGCGCCGCAGATGAACCATGAGGCAAGGGAGCCGCGAGGGACAAAAAAAAACCACTGGAAACGTAGAGAAATGTTTGAGAAGTGCATGTGTGGTTTAGTAGTTTTAAATGAAAACCGTATTACAGGATGAAATTTATCCAATGAATATCCTTAAATTTTGCCGCCCGAAGCAGCTTGTGCACGCTGCAACCCTTCCGAATAAGGCCATGATTATGTGTATGGGACCGTAAATATATTCTTGTGTCTTTGAATTCTTCTTTTCCATAACCAATTGGCTCTTTTTGAAACGGCCATGAAAAACAAAAATAAAAATGTTTGATGCAAAAAATGACTCAAATGTTATTAATTGAGGGAATTTGGCTGAATCTCTCAACCAATAATCTTCACGTTCATCTTGATGACAGTGCTGTGACGAAATGGATCAGAAGAAATTCCATTGACGTTCTTATCTGACAGTGGGGGGGGGGGGCTATTTTCTCCTCCATTTCGATAAGAAGTTCATGCATTCAACATAAAAGATTTCAGTTCTTCTCGAGACCTATCCAAGGTATGAAATGGCATTATCCGTATCTGACTCGAACTTTATAACAATATAACGTAGACGACTCTCTCTCTCTCTCTCTCTCGGACACTAAATGATATGGCAATGGTAAGAACTGAGCGAATGGACCAGAATTCCTGTGCAACATGATCTTTTTTGGAAATATAGCCGGGACAATTTTATTATTTTTTCCGGGAGAAAATATATCGTTTCCGGGAACTTTTGACAGGTCTAAAACTAGGCCCATGTTGCGACAAACCAGGCGCTATCTATTTTCTTTCTCCAATAGCAATGCTCTTTAAAAAGATTTTTCTTATTTTCGTTAAAAAGAAATTTAGCTAACATTTCATCTACTTTTTTTTAAGACTTCGAAGAAAGCCGAGCAGAAGAAGTTTCTTACTTATTTTTACTTTTGCGTCAATGATATTTATTTTGTTCTTTTCTACAAGACTTCAAACCAGCTTATTTCGCTATGGAATATGTATGTATATCATTCGAATCATGAATAGAATCTTGATTGTCTGGATTGTTCCTTTTCTATGGTCAATTGGTCCTTTCTGAGTGGCTATTTTATAACGAAAAAGAAAGTGAATACTATTAATCAAGTGAATACCGTTGAAATTTCTCAACTAATTATCTCCATAACAATAGTATCCTGAAATGGATCAGAAGAAGTTTCATTCAAGTTCTTATCTGACGTGGGGGGGGGCACTATTTCCCCCTCCATTTCGGTATAAGAAGCCTACGCAACATAAAAGTTTTCAGTTCTTCTCGAGACCCATCCAAGGTATGAAATGGCGTTATCCGTATCTGACACGAACTTCATAACAAAAGAAAGCAGTAGAAGTCTCTCGTCTCTCTCGGACACTAAATGATATGACAGAATTGTAAGAACTGAGCGAATGGACGAGAATTCTTCGGCAACATGATCTTTTTGGGAAATAACAGCCGGGATAGTTTTTTTTTTTTTCTATTTTCTACCAGGAGGAAATATATCGTCTCTGGGAACTTTTGACAGGTCTAAAACTAGGCCCGCGTTGCGACAAACCAGGCGCTATCTATTCTCTTTCTCCAATAGCAATGCTCTTTAAAGAAAATTTTCTTATGTTCGTTTAAAAAAAAAAAAAATTTAGCTAACATTCCATCTACTTTTTTTTTTTTTTAAGACTTCGAAGAAAGCCAAGCAGAAGAAGTTTCTTCCGTATTTTTTACTTTTGCTTCAATGCGATTTTTTTTTTTTTTTTCCTTCTCAACAAGACTTCAAAACTAGCTTATCTCGCTTTTTTTTCTTATATTATTTATTTTTCTGGGATGTGAGCTTTCGGATCTATTCTACTTTCCGCTCGCCGGAGCAGGCGCTGGCGAAATTTTACGGATTGTCTTTTCCCAAAACTGGAAACGGAGCAGGAGAATGAAGTAAAGAAGAAGGGGGGAAAAAAAGAATAAATAAAATAACCGATAACAACAAAAGGCGTAAATAACAAAGGAAAGCCATTAGGCTATAACAATGATAACAGTTCTAGCGCAGTGCGTCGGGTTTAGAGAGAAAAAAAGTTGGTGGAAGCAAACATCTCTCGGAACAAGGCAAACTATGGTGAATAGAAAAAAAAATATATATATATTTCTCTTAACATGAAATATTCATTTCGCCAAATTCAAGGAAATGTCACCCGAGTAATGTATGTTATCAGTATTGTTTGAATTCTCTGATACGAAATACTAACAATCGGGGTTGTGATTTGAATATATAGTTCTCTTAAATCAGTTATCACGACACCTCGGATATAACTCGAATGAATGAATGACGGTCACGGCTGATTTCCACGGAGAATAGTAGTAATGAACCTCGCACTTAACGTCAATGAAATGCAACCATCTCGGATAAAACGACAGATTCATCGGTAATTTTGCTTTCATTTTAGTGTTGAATTCTCAAGAAATTCCTCGAACTCGAATTTAACGCATTAATTTAATACCAATGAGTACCCAAATATTACATAATTTACAAAGGATGTAAACTTTTTTTGTTCAGAGAACCCTTTGTGCCATAAAACCAATAATGTACTAAAACGAATATCAGTGTGCCCTCGTGCCAATAAGATGAAGACCACGGTCTCCCTTACTGAATAATGCTCGGCACATAATAATAACATAGCACGTAAAAAGAATAAAGTAATCACTTCCCCCCTCCAAGTTCAGGGACTTCCCCTGAGACCGTTTCAAGGACCCCCCCCCCCCTGGTAAAAAAAAAAACACAGTGCTAGTGGAAATGTTATGATCGGAGTTGTTTCAGTTAGGCTGAACAAGGTTCAGCAAATGAAGAAGCTCCCACGAATCGGAACCTATAAGAGGCCGGGGCTGTACTATTACCCGACATATATGTAATATTTTTCGGGCATCTAATATTTCAAGTTACATGCCCAAAGATCGGGGTATTTATACATTAAATACTTATATTATATACTTATTTCAGGACTAGCCAAATAAATTTAGGCACTAAAAAAATTGTCTCAGAAGCCAAACATAGTTATTTTCCCAAGAAAAATTATCGCAAATATTTTATTTTATTTTTGCCCGACTTTTCCGAGCTTTATTAACCCCCAATTTCCTCTAGCACGACTCATCATTATGAAATCAGATTTTGTGATAGAAATTTTAGGCACCAATACCGACTTTATAGTCACCACGGTGGCCTGCTGAGATTTTCAAGACCTGCTTCATTTATGTGAATATAATTTCATGCCAGCAAAAAGAGCATGTGCATTCAATAACAGAAAAAAGGGTTTGTTTATTTCTGCGTTATTTAGCTATATAAGGAGTGCATAACCCATAGCATCTGAATATATATTCCATATCAGTCTCTATACTTCAACGACACTAATTTGGTGGTCTCTTAACTATTTCAATAACCAAATTTCCTTGCTCTTTCTTAATTGCTGAAATAACCAAATTTTTTTTCTTTTTTTCCGTTCTAAATTTCCTTCTTTTCGTTTATTTTTCTTTCTTGTTCAAATTTCCATGTGAGTGAACTATAAATTATTTTGTTTGTTACTACGAATTTTAAAAGTGATTAGTGTCTATAAAATATCCGAAAAATATTTTCCTATGACTTTTCCATAGAAATTTTACGGAATTTTATTATTTTTTTCCTAACGGACAGATGCAACTGATCATATGAATCGATTCTTTAAGATCATCGAAGGTCAAAACTTTCAACTTCTCTCCATCGCCGAACACGATATGTCGATGAAGATTCAATGAGATCTTTGACTTTAAACGTCTCAAGTGCTTCATCTCTATGGCCCATCAAAGTTCAGAAAGAAAGAGGGAAAAAAATCATCATCAAAAGAGGATAAGAAAATTAAGTGGGAAACATTTTCAAGAAACTTGTGCGCGGGGAAGAAAAGAAAGTTACAGAAAAGTTCGGGTTGATGGCGAAAGTTTTCAGAAGAAAAAGATGATGATGAGAGAAAGAGTTTCAATGCACTTCGTACATCAATTCCTATTGAAGAGAAGAAACCATTCACTCCCACTTTTCAAAGAGCTTCACAATTACAGGGCTCTACGAAAAAAATCCAGGAAACATTATAAGTTATATGAAGGGAAAACTCAAATGGCTGGAAAAAAATAAATTTCAGGACTTCGTTTCTCTTTATTCTCTTTTGGGGGAAAAAATAATTTTCGTTATATAAGATTAATAGTTTATAATTTCTTGAATTACCAAAATGAAATTAGAATTTTTCTTTGGAAATGAAAAATACAGAGCATTAGCGATCGCCATTGATAAGCATCGCAGAATTTATGTTAAGGAAAATATCGAATAGACGTCAAAAATATTCTATCACTTGAATTAGTATATAAGCGTCAGAAAGGAGTCAAACTTCTATGGCTGATAAATTCTAAAGCTACAGTAAAATGTGAATGTGAAAATCCATAGACAGCGGAAAATTCGATAGCTGCACTTATGTAAAATAATGGCATTGACCTACTACTACTCAACCGAACATGCACCTCGCGCTCATTCCTCTGAGGAATTTCTAACGAATCTGTACATGTCTGAACGCATTCCTCTGAGGAATTTCTAACAAATCAATGCGTGTCGGAACGTGTTGTGTGAGTGTATGTACACGCTATGACCCCGACGTATTTATGTTGTTACAGGGGTGTTACTGTATCGTGTTCTTGTTAGTGCTGTTCAATATTTTAAAGTAAAGATGGTAAATGCTTGAATTTTTTCCTGCTATGTAAGTGTCTTGTTGAAGGTCTGTCTGCTTTCTGCGGAGAGACTTTTTTAAATGGGAGGCCGGCTCTCACTCACGCCTTGAAGTCTTGAAAGCTAATTTCAGATCTGAACTTCAAAAATGGCCATCACGTCTAGTGTGTGTGTGTGTTTTTTTTGGTCATTTGATATTTAACACTTAAATGCTTTTTTTCGCACTGACAATTTCTGTGCTCAGATGGAAAAATGTAATAAGTCACTTTTTCAAAATTTCACGATAGTAAGTTTGTAAACAGCATTTTGCCAAAATGCTATATTGTGGATTTTGGATTTATTGGAATTTGCCTCCGTTGTTTCCTCATAAACTAAAAGAGGAAAGACGAAATTTTGTCACCTTCTAGAATATTTACGAACGAGACCCCGGAATGCGAACAAATCAATTTTTGGGGAAAAGTGGTTTTTTTTTACATTTTGCCCTCTGAACACTGATTTTTTTCACAGTTGCTGACATGTGTAGAACGCCTGAAAAATCGTTAAATAATCTATTCCGAACTGTACTGCTTATACAGGGTGTTAAATAGGATGTAGAGGGGACGTAAAATCGCATGTAAAAGAAATGTATTGGAGTAATATTAATTTCCGAGTATACAACTACCTTCTTTATAATTCAAACTATAGTAAGGGTTGCAAACTTCAAGGTAAAAGCAAAAAAAGGCATTTTAATAAATTAGCGAAATCGCAGACACACATGCTCTGCAATCAACAAAGAGTTATTGTCGGTAGGCTGGGGCATCTGCCAGCAAATTCAAAACATAAAATAGAAAGAAAATCATTTCAACTCATGTGCAAAGTTGATTCTGAATTTCTATTTTTAAACTAGCTGCAGTAATGAACGTTTAACGGACCCCTTTGCACATATACAAAGCTACGCATTTAAGGGTTAATATTTAAGATTTTTCAAAATTAGCGTATTTATATGCCATACATCCCAGTAATATGTACTGAAGGACTTGTGAAAGTATGAAGAACATTCTCTCTGCAATAAAATACGATCAATTAAGTGGTAACTACATGGCGAACTGAAAGTCCGTAATATCCCGTCTTGCTTAAGCTTCACAAAATCCTGTTGCTTTCTTTGCATGTGGAATATTAAATCTCGAGTAGTCATTCATCGTTATAAAAGAAAATATTGGCCGAAATGAGATGTCTTCAATTCCAAGAGAAAATAATGTAACATTCATCATAATCCTCTTGTTGATCTGATGTTTTGAGGCCACCACTTCGCATTAAATTGGGGCCGATGAAAAAACATTTTCTGAATGCCACGGATGATACTAGCCTATGTTTCTAGCACTGCCAAAAAAAATTCCGAAATTAAATGAGGCAAAACCAAACAAAAAAAATAATTTTTAGGTCTGATATCATACATATATTACGACTTTTTTAAGAAAATTCTTGGGTTTTGCTACTGAAATACCTTTTAAAAAATTCCTCAGAACTTCAAAAAAAAAATTGTAAAAATTAAGACTGTCATCGATTTGTTGGAAAATTGCCATTTTCTCTTCTTTATTCATCCGAGAAAATGAAGACAGACGCAAATTTTACTCGTTGTGAAAAATAATCATACTTTAATTTTATGTTTCCTCAAATTAAAATTTTAGGGCAGCGGAATTTTCCTCTTTTTGTTGATATTTTTTTTTTGTTCTAAATTCAATTTTAAATTTCATATCAACCATAGAATTTTCATCCCTCTTTCGGACAATCACCTGGTATTAGCAAATGTGTAAATGGATATGAAATTTTTAAATCTTACCTTGACCTTCGAGTCGTTGGGTCTTTCATAACCATGACTTCGGTTATCTCGCCGAATTTACTAAAGTACTCCCTAAGCCCCTCTGAATAGAAGGAAAAAAAAAACTAATTAGTTTGATTAGCTGTGATTTTCAAGTAATATAAGAAAATTTCACCTAAAAATAAACAAAAATTTTCTATGATGTTTTAAGGAGAAAGAATATTCTATCATGAAATTTCGTTTAAGCAGCACATGAATATTGTGATTCATTTATGTTGTTAGCATAACTCTGTCAACGAACATTGTTGAATAACTTTACAAGAACATCATATCGTATTGAAGTTTTCATATGTGCATATGTCATGGTAAGCGTTATAAATCCGTTGATTATGCATAATCACCAACCATTTTGGTAAACTTGATAAGTTTTGTTCATATATTGGAAATTTGTAACATTCACCGCTGATTATGTATAATTCCCAGGCTGAATCGGTAATTATTATGTATCGTCAATGAAATTTACTAGAATTGTGGGTGCGTAAACTTCAATATAATATGGTGAATTCAGTCGGTTATACTGGTTCTGTTCATACATGTTAATAAATGCAAAGAAAACAAGAATTGCGAGGACACTGATAAAAAAAAATTTTCATTCTTTTTTAACATATATTTCAATCCAATAAAAATTTTATGTCAAAATACGTGTAAAGCACGCATCACGTACGGGCGAAACTGATTCGTTGCCGAATCAAAGTGTTATTTTCACGTGACTTCTTTCATATTTCTGAAACATAGCAATTTCATTTGGGAGTTATTGTGCAAAATCATTTGTAAAAGTGATAAATGTGAAATTTATCGAACTTCCTAGATAATTATTCGGTGATTATGCATAGTTACATATTTGTTACATTCGCCGTAACATATAAATCACTCATTTCTATTGATTCTATTTTAATACGCATGCCGCAAGTGATTATGAAAGTTAGACAAATAATTTCAATTATTTTCTTGTTTTCCGATCGACGGAAACTAATAGAAAATTATATTTAAAAATTTAGCTAAAAAAATGATTACATTATGACCCTTATTCCCACATTGGAACGTCAACCCATTTGTACCTCAAGGAGATTTAGCCTAATATAATATTTTAGCCTTGCATCTGGATGTTGCATATTTTAGCACTTGCCAAATGACAACCCTACTCAAAGATTGGCATCGAAAAAATTCTCGAGAAGCCATTTATTGTTTAGACAATGGACAAAACTAGTTTTAATCTTAAAAAAATGCGCCCCACGGACTCAACAAGCAATTTAGGCCCCGCAGTGACCGTGTTAAGAAAATATGAATTCTTTTTTTTTTAAAGCTTGGAAAATCTCAGAAGTTCTATACAGAGGTCTTCAACCTTCTTCTAGCAGTGAGCACTGTCTGTACCCATCATAAAAAAAAACCATTCTAATGCCAAGTCTGACACATTAATGCATGAAATCAGGATGATTTTAATTCTCGAATGCAGTTTGTACAAGGCTCCTAATCGGGACGTTCATCAAATGCTCGCGAGCATGAAATACGACGCAAGCGTAGAGCACTATGTATGGGTGCTTCGAAGGAGCACCACGGTGATCGTAAAAAGCAGGTTGAAGACGATTGTTCTATATAGATATATGCTTAGATATACGTTCTTTATATGGTTTGGTATCTAAGGAATTCAGAATCAATTCAAAATATTTCTTACACGGTACTTTCTCAATTACTCATACAGTCGAATCCCATTATACCGAACTCCAAGAGACCGGAGAAATGACTTCTTTATAATGAAATCTCATTATAAAAGAAATCCAGGATTTCCACATTGTTCCTCTGTAAACTTTTCTGGGGGATTGTTGCATCTCGTTTTCGTTAAAACGAGATGTTCGCTATAACAGTGTTTGCTAAAATGGGATTCGACTGTATTTGTTTTATTCCGTAATATTATGACAAACAAAACTTCACAAATGACAAAAGAATGGAATAACACAAAAAAATGCATAAATAAATAAATAAAATTATCAATTAATGATATAGAATTGTTTCTTTTTCTTGATATGGATGAAGATAGTCCACTTAAATTTGGAGGAATGGGTCAATTACATACGAAAACAGACATATTGGTCAACTCGCATAGCTGTTCCATGTCTTCTCCAATTCTAAATTGAGCAGATTGTTTGCTTCTATCGACCACAGTATTTGCGGGAAATGTAACTGACCCTCGTCCGAATGAAGTTCAATCAGTGTAAGATGATTCCCCCCATTAAAAACAGCCTAGTTCATATCTCTATCCAATGCCAATGAAAGCAGAAAAACAAAATTACGACATTTATTCTTCTTCCGGCTTTTAGATTCAGTTTTCTTTCTCATTTATTACTACGAGATATCGAAAAACATAACTAAATTGACGGAACTTCGAATTCTCCTCCGTGAGAAGAAAATTAATCGCCAACAACTCACCGCTACACCATTCACTGATATGACAATTCACCGCTAGAAAAATTCACACAGGAAAAATTCTTCGGCTAAGCGACATAGTGAGTGAGTGGATGATTAGTTGAATGAGCAAGTGGGTGACTTATCGAGAGAGTTAGTCACTGAGTGAGAAAATGAGTTAGTGAGTGAGTGAGCAGGTGAGTAAATGAGTGAGCAGGTGAGCACAAATGAGTGAGTAGATGAACAGGTGAGCAAACGAGTGAGCAGATGAGCAGGTGAGTGAGCAATTGAGAAAATGAGTGAGCAGATGAGCAGGTGAGTGAGCAATTGAGAAAATGAGTGAGCATATGGGCAAGTGAGTGAGCAGTTAAAGAAAATCAGCGAGTGATGAGTCTCCCATATGGTCACTCACTCAATCTCTCCTTCACTTAGCAACTCAACCAATCATATAATTACTCACTCACGCTGTCGCTCAACCACTCAACTGATCACCCATATGGTCACTCACTCGGTCACTCACACATTCACCAATTCACTAGTATCTTCACCCAATCGCTTTCTTACTCACTCATTAAATCACCTATGCGGTCACTCACTTCAACGCTCACTCGGTTGGTGTAACTCACTCGCAGGCTAATACTGTTATTCACTTAACTCGGTCACTCACCAAATTGCTAATTCGGTTACTCACTTAACTTGGTCACTCGCCCAATCGCTTGATTACTCATACTGTCTGTCACTCACTTACTCGGTCATTCATACGGTCATTCACTCTCTCTCTAGCTTTAACGCTAGTGCATTCACCAACTCATTGAAAGTCACTCACTCGCTCACATGCTCAATCACTCTGTCAGTCACTCGCACACTGGCGGCGAATTGTTGCACCTTAAATTTTCCCAAATGTGAGTTTTCTTATTGGTAAATTGCTGTCAGTGAAAATTTTCTGAATACCGTCTTATCAACCCATTATCCCTCCAAACATCAGTGTTATCAGTATAATACACCAAAAGAAGAGAAAAAAACAAGAATGATAATAATTATTCAAACTTTTAAACATAGCAAATACCAATAACGATAACAATAAGTATTCTACCTGGGGCAGTCTGCCAACTTAAGCCACCAACAAACATTTTCCTGAAACATAGAAAAAAAAGAAACACATACTTTTATACGAGTAAGCATTCAGAATACTACATTATCAGAGAAATAAGCAATAATGATGCGTTTTATTTTTTACATTTTTATGTGGAAAGTGCTCGAGAGTGAAGAAGATACAAAACATGAGCTCTTTCCTCTCACGGAAAATATTCTAAATATGAGAAAGAGGAAAAACAGGAGTCCATTGATCGGCTATTAGTTATGAGAAGGTTGCCTATTTAGCAGTTATGTTTATAGCGCGAGTGGAAAGTCATTCTTCGGCTGCTTAATGTCAAGAGGCTGAAGCTCAGCGGCAGGTCCAGCCAAAAAAAAATAATAATAATAATAATACTCTTTCCCGTTAGCGAAAGACAAGCTGTTAGCGTTTACGACCCCGAACCGAGTTTTTATGGCCGTGTGTTGAGCTCGAGTATACCTACGGTACTCCCGAAGCGCTAGTTAACCACCGTCCCTGCGACAGTATAAAACCCTCCGAATGCGCACCAGTAAGTAAGTAATATGTACACAACACTACAAAAACAACAAAACACGTATAAAATAAAGGAGGGAGGAGGGGGGGTCTTTCTTTTTATCGTCTTACTGCTGAACAGCTGAATGCAAATAAGATATTTTTGTTTCTTCGGTTGTGGATATCATCTATCGCCGGGTTTCGCGAGAGGAAATTGGCAAGTGAGGAAATTGTTCTTAATTCAGTGAAAATTCTTAACACCATCTCTTAATACAAAAACGCCAACTGGGGCTGATATGTCTCCACTCAGCGCTTCACGCTACTAATGCGTGTTATAAGGAATTGAAAAGTGTGCCCACAAACAAATACTTTTTGTGGGTGTAGTACACTTAGCACTATAGTACACTTAGCACTGCAGTACACTTAGCACTGTAGTACACTTAGCACAGAGTAGCTAAAAGAAGTAGAAAAACAACGTAAGCTTCTAACAGGAACAGGTAAGCAGAGCACGTAGGTCGCTCAACCCTTCGAAAAGAGCGGGTTACATAAATGACTTGAAAATACTGATCCTCAATAAAATATAAATATCCAGAATTTTGAATTTATCTTTCACAATTTTGAACGAAAATATAAGGATTATTATTTTTCCCGTGGACCAATTCGCCGCAGTCTTCTATGTGACTTCGAGACGTGAATCCGAGCCGATCTCCCCGCTAAAAAAGTCACGCCGCAGAGAGAGAGAGCAACAGGCTTACAACCATACAATTATTCAATCATTACACTTCACTCATAGTTAGAAAAACTGATGGCAGATGGCAGCACTACAAGCATCACACCGAAACAAACTACTTCACGTTAAGTTCACAACACGTACACGCACATTCCAACATGTAACAATTCGTTAGATGTTCAGCAGTGGAATGTGGACGAGGGGTGCATGTGTAGTTTAGTAGTAGTAGTCTTCGATGTAAACTTACACCAGAGGCCTCGGCAACAAAAGGCTAAACCACAATTAAACACAAGATATACAACAACAACAAAAAACAATTCGGCATCCAACAAATGGTTGATATTTTAAGAGTTGAAATATATATATTTATTTACAAGATATACAGAAGACTGGATGTTGTGAAGATATTTATTATTTGAGATGTTAATTTTTTAAGGAAGGAAAAAACTCATCTCTGCCTCTACCGGGAGTCGAACCCGGGTCCCTTGATTGCCGGACGAGTGCTCTGACCAGAGCAATCGAGGGACCCGGGTTCGACTCCCGGTAGAGGCAGAGATGCGTTTTTTCCTTCCTTAAAAAATTAACATCTCAAATAATAAATATCTTCACAACATCCAGTCTTCTGTATATCTTGTATTAACAAGTGGAGAGCGACATTCATGTCATATATTTATTTAATTTGTAGTTAAGACAAAAAAGAAAACTTAAGAAACAATAAAACAGTCGAACTGATGACGATTCGATTGTTGGCATTTTTTTAGTACCTAACTAACAATCATATAGTACATTTTAGTTCCATTTTAGTTCCTCATCAGATGACTCCAAGAGCAACATTTGGCACGGGTTCTAGCATAAAGTATTCCAATATATGAAATTAAAAAAAAAACAAGCTGGAGTCTCTGTTAATTCTTAATTACAAAAAAAAAATTGGCAACGATATTGTTCTGGATCTAGCTCGAGATGACATTTTGATGACAGAAATACTCTTTATCATTACGCACGAGCAAACTTGCCATCATTAAGCTCATGATCATTCTTAAACGATGAACACTTGTAACATATATTATTAAAAATAAAAAGAAAATTATATACTATTTTCGTATTATCCTTGTGTCGTCACATCATCAACCGCTACGTGTGGTATTCGCATTACTGGAGCCATAAAATTTCTAAAAACTGATACCCACAAAGATGTAGTCCCACCCTACACAGACAATAGAAAAATAATACAGTAACTGACAATAATCTTGTCCGTATTGTAGAAATATCGATTACCGTAATTTCCTGCGTATAGGTTCATTGATGTAAATTTCACTACTTCGAGGATAAATGTCATCGTATAATCCGCATATTGCGTAATTTGCCTGTTGTATCCCTTGTATTTGTATATACAAATTTAGTTGTCTAATACTGAAATCTTACATGCATAATAAAAAGGATTGTAAAAAAAATATCGATTTTTCTATCTATACGCCATCTATGTGTTACAGTAAATGTAATAAATCCGGTTATTATACATAATCACCAGCCATTTTTGTAATATTGATAGATTTAATTTCAGCAGAACTCGTAAATTGTCGATGAAATTACTGAAATTTACCGGAATTGTGAAAATACACTTCAGTTGATACATGTGAAGAAAGTCAACATTACAAGACTGATAATAATTTTTGTTTTCATCCTTCTCACACCTATTTTATTTTTAGTTCATTTTTATGGCAAAACACGTGTGGCGTACGCATAACACACGAGCTAAACTAATAAACTGATTAGATTAAGAGAAGACAGTTGATCATTTTTCCTTATTTATCAAATTTACCAACTTCATTTCGGAATTATACATAATCGTTGGTAAAAGTGATAACTGTAGTGAAATTTATCAAATTCACCGAGAGGATTGGTGACTATGCATAGTTATTAATTTATACCATTTAGCGAGACATATACAGTCAAACCTCGTTAATGAGTCACTTTTGGGAGAGCAAAAATATGACTTGATAAGCGGAGTGACTCGTTAAACGGAGTAAGCCATAGCTGTGCCAATTCCTGCCTGAGGATAATTGGGATCATTATATTCTCTCTTCAATGCCTAATGTAAATGGATGTCTGTTCCAAACAAAAAGAAATGAACAAAATAATTTTTTTTTTCACACGTCTTTCTGACAAAATGCATTCACTAAAAAATTCGAACTCATCTGCTGAGATATTTTTCCTTAAATAGAAATAATATAACATTAAGCGTTAAATAAAAAGGAAAGAAAGACAACAAAAATAACATTTGGATAGAGAAGAGACGCAATGAACAATATTAAAAAGCAAATTTCATCTGTCAATGATGGAAATTTCGAATAATACATAGACTTGTTGGTTAAGTTATTGCATAAAATATATAATTTTTCTCCTTGCATCTATACATCTTTGAAAAAAAGTTTTTATTCACAGATTAGTTATTTAAAATATAACGCATAATTCACAGTTCTACACAGTACGATGACATATATTTTTGGTTAATAATTCATGGTAATATTTATTAGCATTTTTGTTTTTGTCCATATACTTAATATTAAGTTCACACATATATCTAAAAGATAAAATTGATAAAATAACAAAAAAAAATGTTATGCATACTAAAAGTTTAATTCGTTTTTTGTCATCCGTAAGTAAAATATAACAGAAAATGAAACAATATATTCAGCATTTGCCGTACAAAAAAAACGAGAGATGTATGGGGTTTGGCATGGTTGTAGGAATTGATAAGTTGAAGCCATCCATTTCAAAGCCTAGCGACATGAATGTACTTTTTTGTCATTATGCATTCTCCTCGATGTGCCTAATTCTAAATGGGTGTTTGTTCCGATACGAGAAATTTGATCGCAAATAAAAAAAAGAATGAATAAACACGTATATGTTTTTGTCTTTCACACGCCTTATTTGAAAATATGTATTCACTAAAAAATTCGAACCGATCGAGTTCATAAAAACAAAGTAAGGACACGCAAAATAAAACAACATTTGGATAAAGAAGTAGGAAAATGCAAAAAATTAAAAAGCAAATTTCATTAGCCAATATATGAACTCTTAAATAATTATTTTGAATATATAATAATAAATGTATAATTCTGTGGTGTTTGGTCAGAACATATCTCCAAAAACGACTTCTTGATCTAAAAGTAAGTCTTGCTAATTATTACTAATTAGAAGTGAGATAAATGCACGAATACGTGCGTACGGCTAAACAACATGCTGATGTATGATATTTTCATTTGTATTTGTGTGTATGCTTTATTTTGGATTTTTAAATGACAGTGAAAATGCTTGTATGTCAAAAATGTGATTTTGGAGTTATCGTGTTCTGACCAAACACCACAGAATTATTATAGTAGAAGGCGATTTTATGAAGGTTTTCAACAGCTGGCTGATGTGAAGATGAATTTAATAATAGGGAAAATTCAACTGCCCTGGCGGGTATCAAACCTTGATCTACGAAAATATACGGAGTTGTTGCCTTTGTAGTTTAGTGGTTTAGGAGCGCTCACCCGGTAAGTGAAAATATTTGGGTTCGATTCCCCGCAAGAGGCGTTGAATTTCATCTCTTTCCTGCATTCATCTTCGCATCAGCCAGCTGTTAAAAACCTTCGTATGGATAGCGAAGAATGACATCATCCTTGGAAGTTGTTTCTGGTCACGTTGTTGTATGATATGTTGATTTTTCTCCTCATATCTTCAAAAATCATTTTTTCACAAATTAGTTATAGTATAAGTGAATAATCCCAGGAAGTTCTACGCATAAAAATACGGTGTGTTTAAGCATTTTGGTTTTTTTCCAAATAATTAATATCAACGTTTCAAATATATCTGATGAGATAGAATTTATAAAATTACTATTATTTGAACATATCAGCGTTTCTCAACCTATCCTTCCGTGGACCAGAGTTGATCCGCACGCAGACTTAATTGGATTCTAACTGAATGGAAAATCATTCGATTGTTCAATTTATATTACTAACTATCCATTTCAGTTCAAATAAAAATTTTATCTTAATACTAAGGTTCTTCCTACTTCATCAAGGAAAATACTGGAAATTTCTGTCCTGAATACTGTATACAAGTGATTGTAGCCAAAAGACGTAATTCATTACAAATTTCCTAATTACCACAAAAATAGATGAAGTGTGAGGAAATAAAGGGCTGCTGCAAATCGCAGTAAACAAAAATGTATTTGGCGAAGAAAAAACACTCAAATGAATGGATGACCATATTTCATTGAGAAAAATAAGGGGAACTGTGATCTTAAATACTGTAAAGTACGAGGAGTCACCAATTATCATCAGAAACGTTGCGATAAGTAGGCAAAATCCCTAATTGAAGTTAAACTCGAGGAAAATTTAAAAAGTGGGGGGGGGGGAAGCGTTGAACTTGACAAATACGTTTGATGAATATTTGTATTTATATAACCATAATTAACATAAACGCTTTTTATTCACGATTTTAGTAAACATTCCAAATTTAAATAAGGGATGTTGAAAAAACTGGGTTTGAATATATAAAAACAATTCGAAACAACTGAAAACACTAGAATGTCCCGTAATCCCGAAATACGGACACAAGTGGTCCGTTGAACTGTTTGATATTTTACTGGTCCTTGGGTTTGAAACACGGTTGAGGAAACGGTGGAGAACATATCAAAACAGTTCAATTTATTTTGTGGCATCCGGGAGTAAAATAGAGTAGAGAAGAGGAATAATGGGGTTTTTTTTTTGGAAAATTTAGTATTTATCGTATAAAAATACTTAAAGATGTAAAAGAGGGGGGGGGTAAAATAAAGTAGAAAAGATATTATTTGTGAAAACTTCGGCATTTATCGTACAAAAAACTGAGAGATGTATGGAATTTGGCATGGTTGTACGAATTTATACGTCCAAGCCATCCATTTCTAAGACTAGCGACACCATTATGTATTTTTTATTATTGTATTTTCTCTTCACAATGCCTAATCTAAATGGATGTTTGTTCTGATACGAGAAAGTTTATCTAAGAAAGAAAAGAAATGAATATTTCTTTTTGTCTTTAACACGTCTTTCTGACAAAATGCATTCACTAAAAAATTCGAACGATCGGGTACATAAAAAAAAATTAACACATTAAACGTTCACTAAAAGAGAGAAAAAGGAAGGGCACACACAAGAAAAACAACATTTGGGTAAAGAAGGAGGACAATGCAAAACATCAAAAACAGCGAATTTCATCAGCCAATAATGGAAATCTTGAAGAATAGATAAAGTTATTAGTTACGTTTTTGTATACAATGTATGATTTTTCTCTTCGCATTATACATCTTCGAAAAAATTATTTTTTCTCAGATTAATTACTTAAAGTATAACGTAACGGTTCTACACAAAAAGGTAACATGTATTTAAGCATTTTTTGTTTTTGTCCGTATATATTTCATATCAGGTTCATATATATCTAGAAAAAAAAGAGATAAAATTTATAAAATTACAAAAGTTTTAAATGTATCCTAAAAATTTAATTGATTTTTTTTGTCATCCGGGAGTAAAATAGAAAAAAAAATGAAACAATATATTCAGCATTTGTCGTACAAAAAAAAACGAGAGATGTATGGGATTTGGCATGGTTGTAGGAATTGATAAGTTGAAGCCATCCATTTCAAAGCCCAGCGACATGAATGTACTTTTTGTCATTATGCATTCTCCTCAATGCCTAATCTAAATGGATGTTTGTTCTGATACGAGAAAGTTGATCTTAGAAGCAAATAGAAAATAAAATAAATATATATATATTTTTTTTTGTCTTTCACACGTCTTTCTGACAATATGCATTCACTGAAAAATTCGAACGGATCGGGGGTACATAAAAAAAAATTAACACATTAAACGCTCGCTAAAAGAGAGAAATAGTGATAAGAAAAAGGAAGGACACACAAGAAAAATAACATTTGGATAAAGAAGAGAGACAATGCAAAACAAAAAGTGAAAAAGAAATAAGAGAGAAAAGTATGAATAATGGTTAAAGTAATAAGGCTGGCTAAAGTTGTTGCTTGGGCTTCAAGGGGGGGAAACAGAATGTACTTGCCAAACAGTTTTGAGAGCATTGTCAAGAGTGTCTTCCGCAAAAAGGAACTCGGATGCTGAAAGAAAAGGAAATGGCAACCAGAGAGAGAGAGAAAGAGCGGAGGGAGTCAATGTGTAATGCGTAAAAAGCGCCGACATCCGTATAAATATTCATCAAGTCCGCAAAAACAATAAATCAAACTGAACAATAGAGCCGTAAATACATTCATAGGAAATGAACTGAGCATTTTTCGTTCAGCTGCTGCAGCTCCTGCGAAATATATATATTTTTTTAATTTTTTTTTTTTTTGCAAATCACTCACAAATGCTCAATGGCAGCGGCATTTTCCGCATTATATATACATTTTTTTTTTCCCGAACTGGAAGCTTTTAATTAATACCATAGCTCCATAACAAAAATAAAACGGGAAAAAAAATTATCATTATTGAGTTTCATTAGAATTAATGGTTCTTATTACAATGTCATTCCCACGTTTCTCAATAGGCTTAGTAGATGGATTTATTTCTAAGGATCGTGCTTGTGTTTGTGCCTTCAAAGGAACGTAATTAATGAATGAATGTTGCGAACGTTCAGTGTGTGTGTGTGTGGATTAAGAAACGCACTGAACGGAAAAAAAATTTTGCTTTAATTTCTTAAGACAAAGGATCCGAATGATGTTTTCTTGGTAGCAATATTTTATGACCGCATTTGTCAGTGAGAACTTCGATGAGAATCACTTAATCTACTTCGTTATTTATTATGTGAAACAGTGTTTCGCGCAGATGAAGTGAATTCGAGTTGCTGTTCTCTCTCTGATCGATTTATCTCACTGAGAATATGAAATAATTTAAAACTATGACTGATGGATTTCCTATTGTTATAGCTGCATCGTATTTCACGTCCCTTTATTTCGAGGTTATCAAAAAACAGCCGAATAAGTCACTAGAAAATCTCCCTTTTTTCTTATATATTTGCAATTTTACTTACTGGAAAATGGATTGCTTTCCATGTTGTTTTGGAAAATACAAGGCTGCCAACATGGTGGCGGCACATTTACATTGAGATAATTTATAAATGAGGAGCTAATTTTCAAAAGTAAATATTTCCACAATTACTAAATTCGCGGTAGTAGATGAAAACTGTTTCAATATTCTCGCAGAACATGGATCCGATTTGAAAGGTTTCTATGCCACGAATCCTATTCGAAGGGTTTTCTGTGCACTATGAATCCTAATCTGTCCAAGGGGGTTTATGTACCACAGATCCGATTTTGAGGGTTTTCTATACCATGGATTCCATTCGAGTTTTTTTCTACTCATATACCTAATTTGAAAGGTTTCACGTACCAAGTATCTTATTTGTAGGGGTTTTCATACAAAAGATCTTATTTCGAAGATTTTTCTACACTGTTGTGTTACTATTCAAAGGGCTTCATACTGTGGATCCTATTCAAAGGGTTTGCTACACCACGGAACATATTTAAAGGTTCAATACACCACGGATCATATTTAAAGGTTCAATACACCACGGATCCTACTTGAAGGATTTTCTATACCACGGATCCCATTCGAAGGATTTTCTATACCACGGATCCCATTCGAAGGGTTTCCTACACCACGGATCCTATTCGAAGTGTTCCTGCACCACGAATCTCATTTGAAGAGTTTCTAAACCATGGATCTTATTTGAATTCTTTCTGAACCATGGATCTTATTCGAATTCTTCGTGAACCATAGATCCCATTTGAAAGATTCCAAAGACATGGATCGTATTTGAAAGGCTTAATATCGTGGCCATTTCATTGGTAATTTTTAGAAAAGAACGAAACTTCAAGGAGCACTGAAAAGTCGATATTACCTCAAAGGTAGTACGTATGATAAAGTATCATAAAGGTATGTTGAAACATGGATACTATTCCGCCATAGAACCCATGATTTTGATTCAAGGATTCAAAAGAACATATATATTAGATATAATTTCATACCCAGAGTATAGATTCCTGCTTTTAGCCTTTTGCACTTCTCATGATCGGTAGCGGGGGGGGGGGGGGTTGACCTGGTAAAACAGTAGCAAAGAAAGAAAGAGCATAGATTCATTCCAAGGATCCCTCAGAACTAAATTATTTATTGAAGATTTCCCTAGAATATAGAGATACTGTCCCAAGGATTTTGCAAAGGCATAAAACAACTGACAAACGCAGCATTACTCCATCGATTTCAGGTTCAATAATGCAATGAAAAGCGTAAGTTTATTCCAAACCAGCCGCTTGTTCGAGGAATATTCCCGGACATTAAAAGCAAAACTCCAAACATAAACCACGTATTCAGAAATGGATATAAACAATCCCCTTCGAAATACTGAAAAATATTAAATGAAAATATTCGAACGAAACTGGACTATTTCTCCACGTTAAATACGAGTATCTATACTAAATAATAGAAAGAAGTCTATATAGGCTTTTGCGCGAACAAATTATCTCATGTTTCAATGGAAATACACTCTTTTAAATCAAACACACGCAGTTGTTTCAGTTTACCGTTCAATTAAATCTGGTTAATTGATGACGCGAAAGATTACGGGAAACGTCTACTGAAAAATCTTAAGAATAAAAAGAAAGGAAGAAATAAGTATCGAAAGAACTAACTCACCGTAAAATTAATTAAAACATATTTCTTTACAGAGAGAAAGGGAGAAAGAACGTGATATAGTATTTCTTCGTAGAGAATAAATGGCGGGTGTGTTTAATGTAACTAACTACTACTTGTTCCTCAGATCTGTAAATTTAAGGCGATAATTAAATTAATGCGAATTTTCTCTGAGCAAATTTATCTGGCGAGTTTCTTTTGAGAAATTTCTAACGCTTTGCAATTGAATATTTCAAACGTAGTTTCAATACGTTCAAGTGAAAGCATACATTAGTATATTGACTTTACTGTTTAAAAGATCGGTATGAAAAAAAATTAGATTTTACTGATTTGGGGATGGTTTCATTAATAAATTAAAACAAATTTTATCAACACACAGTGTTAATTCAGATTAAACGCGGTATATTTATTTGTAAACATTCAATGTACGATGAATCGAATTCTATTTTTCGGTGTTAGAATTTTTTGTTCTTGTGGATAGCTCTTATTAAGTAGAAGTGTTCAGGGTTTAGAGTAATTGGGTAAAATTGGTTGTTTGTGTGTGTTTGATTCGAGACTCAATAAATAATTTTTGAGTTTCAAAAAAAAGAATTATTCGATTGTTTTGTTTTTTTTTCGAACACAAACGAGCATTTTTCAGCAAAGTGCCAACTGCTGATACGGCTTACTGCAGGGGTCTTCAACGCGTTAACCACGAAGGCTTTCGAAGCTTTTCGCAGTGGCCCGTCGAAGACTTGCATAGTTACACGATTTATAGAAATGCCCTGAGAAACCGCAATGAGAAAAAAATGCATTCTAGAACTGGTGATATAAGTAATTTCGAATTCGCTTTATCGAAAATATTTCAGAACTAATTAGGGAAATAATTTTGGAGTAAATGAGGAATGATTTCGGAATTGATGGAAATTCATATTTAATAAAAATATGTTTCGAGATAAATGAAAATTCGTATTCAATGAAAAAATGATTCCGGAATTAATAAACATTTATATTTTGATGTGCAAACATCAAAATGGCTTTTCAGCTCCAACAGTGATCTTCGAAATATTTTCCCTAATTAAAATGATTCCTAAGTAATCGGATTTTAGGTCTTTACGTTGCTGTTTCTATAAAATGCTCAAACCATACAAAGAAACCGAGGAGCGGCAGGAAATTTTGCTTAAATACGAGTAATTTTATTCCTCTTCAAAATTTTAAGAGCTAGTTAAAACAAGACTTGCTAAAAACAAGAGTACTTTTTAATATAACAAAAAAAACAAAGAAATAACTATATCAAAAAAATTACTTAAAATATGGAAAAGCATTTTCACTCCTAAACGAAATTTGAAGAAGTAAATTCAAATTTTTGGTGCGTGAATCACGCCTCTAGCTGCGTATTGACAAACACCGGGTATGACTATTAGCAAAACTTGCATGGGGAAATAGCTGCTTTATGCGTGAACACTCAAATACCTAACAACTTGTGATAAACAAGGTAAAGATATAGGTTAGGCTTCTTGAAGCGCCAGTCACGGATTACGCCAAGACTTTTAAAGAAAGACAAAAATGTCGATAGTGATAATTACCCTACTGGAAAGAAATAGATTATTTCAGAAAGCACAAACTTCGATTTTACACACTATCTATGTTATTTACTACCTATTATCATCATCCTGGAAATTCCGAAGTATCGGAAACTACTTTGTAACGTCGTCTCCCGATAAAAGAAGATATTGTATAAATATATACATTTTTAGGGAGAATATTACACGAATGTTCCTATCATCACATATTCCCAAGATATATTCTTTTCCCACCCATAGGAAAGACGCGCATCCAGCATCTAGCGGAGGATGGAAAAAAGGCAATCCTTCTTCTCCCTCGCGACTTCACCTGGCTTATAGTAAATAAGCTCTTGGACTCTAAAATATATAAAAATATGTATATACAAATTTTTTTCCCCCTTTAAAACTTTCTTAGAGACAGGAAGTTTACTTACATATTTTATATATATATATTTTTTCCTTTCTGTCCAATAAACTAACACCTTGATAGTTGATGCTGCCTTCGTATTACAAATAGCTTCTTCTCTTCACTGACTTTTCTTTGAGCCGAGAACGAGAGAGAGAGAGAGAGAGAGAGGCTCGGTTTTTATCAGCAACGGCGCAAAAACTAAATTCCCTTCCCATTAAACAAGTTTCAAAGAGAGGGAAAAAAATGGAAATTTTTGGGGGAGAAAAAAAGTAATTTAGTCAAAAATAAAAGCAAACACACGGCCGAATAGATGGTTTATTCATCACACACAACAACAAAAAAACACGTAAATTCGGAGAGTTTATGGATAAATTCAAAAGGAATTTAACTTTTGCGTGGCAATAAACGTTTAATTTCGTTTCCACGTATTTTAATTTCCATACCGTCGAACTCGGTTATAACGATATTAAAGATTCTGCAGAATTTTGTCGTTACAACCGATGTTAACGTTTTCGATATACTTTTTTTCACGAAAAATATAGTCGGGAGGGGGAATATTTGCATGAAGTCTTCATTTCTTTGTGATGAGAATGATCAATTTGATCCAGAAAAATACGAAAAATTTGGATAATTATTACGGGGCATCGCCGAGTCTCACCAAACATGTTACCAAGTGTTGACGAAATTACTAACTAATTTTTAGAAATGACCATTGGTGAGAAAAACAATGGTATAGTGTCTTCTAAAATGTATTCCACGGAAAAAGATGAACTTTTCAGATATGTGAGATGAATATTTATAGTCATACTTAATTATGACACTATCTATAAATTGTGCAAATTGCCTTCATTCCGAATTGTATTCATTTTCTTCATCTAGCAAAGATTAAGAATTGAAGCAAGCTTTTCTCTCTCTCTAGTTGAGAAAAACGGAGCATTTTCAGAAAAAAATGGTTGGGCAAGCCGCAAAATTGTCGTAGGCAAATTGTCGTAGACTGGTAATGCCAATGAGCAAGTCGCAATGCTAAACACGCACTAAAACGTTTTTTCAACGTTAGGTATAAATAGTACAACAAACATTCCCTGGATGTTATTAGGGGAATTATAATTCATTAATATTATATATTTTCTAGGAAAAACGTCATTGAAAAGGAAACAATATCGACAAAAAGTGTGTCGTTATACTCAAGGTGGTTGCTTTTCATCGACGATATAAGCAAGGTTTATTAACATTATTCTCTATAGTTTGACTATATTATGCCTATTACATCTATCAAGTCAAAATTTGTTGAAAAAGTTAGCTTGTATTGCAAGACATTGCTCATCTATCAAGTCGAAATTTGTTGAAAGATTTTGCTCGACTTGCGTAGAACTCGTAAACTGAGTAACTCGTAATCTGAAGTTTTACTGGACACGATAAGAATCATAAAAAGAAATTAAGTTCAGGTATGGTATGGTACAAACAGACACACAGTTTGGATGCAAACAAGGCAAAAATGGAAGATTTTGAAGTCTCGTGACTCTTTTTGTGGGTAGCGAAACGCTTTGAAAGCAAAGAAGTTGAAGCTGAGGCATCTTATAACGACGCAACACGAGGAAAAAAAATACAATGATGACAAAGGTATAAGGGTAACAATGTTACAGATGCGGAAGACACATCGGTGAAAAAAAAATCCATTTCTTAAAGAAGGGAATGCCGTGGCACAAATGCTATTAAGCCGCTTATGCAAGAGTGTGTTTCTCCCCATCACTCTGTGACTAAACTTTCTTAAGTCACGAACGTCTAAAATGCTCGAAAACGTTGAAGAAAGAACTGGAATCGCAGAAACAAACAAACAAACACGAGAAGAAGAACTTCACTAATTGGAGGAGTCGGGGAGGAAAACCCACATTTCGCTTAAAGAGCGCACAGAAAAGCACTTTCATCAGCTTCTCTCACTCCGTCTTTTCTTAAGATAACTTTTCTTACTGTGTGTGTGACGAAAGGATTCTGACAGAACTTTTTACTCTTCGCCTCAGATACGGACCGAGAAGAAAAATAATGTATATATTTTTCTGGTTATTATTATATTATTTAAGCTAGCTTACACACAAGTTGCACATGTGCTTTTTTTTTTTCTTCTCTTGTTGAATCTAATCGCGTTTACGATGTAACATTAGTGTTGCCTCCCGAGTAATTTCCCTGTCGGTTTTCAAAATAATCTTTGCAAACGTTTTAGGAGCAACACTGCAGTGCTCAGGCTATGTTAATCACACTGGCACGATCAAATGTTTTTTGAAAAGGCCCAACTTCTCTTATCATGCAAAATCCTCTGGTGGAGCTTATTCTATAGAGTAGTGTTTCCAAACATTTTTTCGCTCTCGACAACTTCCGAACTGTATTTTTACTCGTGGTTCCGTTGTCTTTTTTCGGGATTCCCCCCCCCCCCCCCACCCCGTCAAGAAAAGGGACCTCGTCTACTTATTCAGTTTATTGACCACGTTCGGAGTGCACAGAAAAATTAAAGCCAACCCCTGATTCAGCAGAGGTTCTTGTGAAGGTTCTATGCCAAGCATCTTCAGTCTGTGGGTTCCGTGGAATACCAGATGGAAACGTATGTTCTCGAATGTGTTCTGAATTGGGGTTTCCCCGAGCCATCGTTAGAAGTTATGTGAAAAATACCGTAATGATAAAAACCAGTGGCAAGTACAATTAATAATGTTTCAGAAAACTCTTACGCTTGAGAAGTTTCGTAGAACAGGGCCGCCCTTAGGGTGTGCGACAGGTGCGGCCGCACTTGGTCCCACACTCGCGTTGATAGAAACAAAAGAAAATGTTGATTATATATTTTTTTTGTTAAAATATCAGTGCCAAAATGGCTTGAACTTTAAATACCAGACAAATACCCACGTTAATATTCCTTAGGGAATTCTTTATTCATCCCCCTAAATGGCACGTTTAACGATTTAGATGTCACTATAGTCTGTTTCAGGTTAACTTTGCAGTGAAGAGAAAGGTAGAGAGTGTATTCCTTCGCCGCAAAATATAGTTCTCATATATCGGAGGTTTAAGATGAACCTTTATACAGAATATTTCAATTTTTTTATAGGATTTTGAAAAAATACTGAAAAAACATCGTTTTGAACCGATGTTTACTTGTTTAAAATTTTTAAATTATAAAAAATATTGGTTACCATTATCAAAAATCCATAGCAACGGCGACGACACTCTGGCGCGATATCCTAGAAAATTTCCCCGCCAATATCACTCGTGTTTTTTCCATTACACAATTGTATACTGTATATATATATTTTTTTTTCGTTATTTGGTTGAATTTTCCATAATGATACAATTTTTCATTGTTTTACATGCAGTTATAGGCTTACATAAAAACGAATATTCAATCAGTTTATTTTCTCCCAAGGCTCAGTGAGTTCAGATATTCACTCATAGATTACAAGAAGTGTTTTTCTTCCACGAGAGCACCGATATTGTTATGAGAGGCCCTCTATGGGTGCAGAAGTTTTGGTTTTAGTTCCTCCTTTTTTTTAATTATTTATTTTTTGCCATGTTTATGGGATAGTTTTAGTTTCCGATCACGGAGAGTGTTGACAGAGTCGCGACTTCCACTCGCACGAACGGACGCCATCTTCCACCCACCTGTTTCTCTCGATGCCCCTTGCCTTTAGTGTCTCTTCAGATAAAATAAATGGGGGGGGGGGGTCCACAGTGGTTTGGGTTTTCATCTTTTATGTGACAGTTGTGTCTTTATTTTCACCAGAGATAGCCACGCACCACATCAACCGTAACAAAACACTAAAGCTGCCGTGAAAACAAGTGGCATCGACGTATACCGTTCGGGGAAGGGGGGAGGTCGAGCGACGGAAATTTCGGCAAGAAAAGTGAGTAGAAAAATTCTAAACTTTTCCGTATCATTATTATTATTTGGTGCTATTCCTGCATTTACACGTGAAAACAGAGTTAATCTGCTTCTTCTTAATTTTTTTTGATTGGCTTCAAAAATTTTATTTAACATTAATTTTTTCCATATAAATTGAAGAAAAAATTAAAAATCCCCAAGTTTTTGAGAGCCATGGTTAATATACAGTATTTTAAAATTACATGTTGCTTTCATAATATTGTTTGGATTTTTTTTTTGTAAATAAATTTCAGCTGAGGGAAGGGAAATATTGCAGAAAAATATATGACTTTTTTGAAATTTTTAGTGTTACTTACGGCACATCAATGAAGAGTAAGTGACAAGCTGATAGAAGATAATTATTTTTTCTAAATTTTAAAACACTTTCTAATCAAAAAACAAAACAAATTATTTCAAAAACCTCACTTTAATTTCTGCAAGTATCGTCAATGGTTTTCTTTTAATTCTATAATTATTACTAATTTAACTGTGCAATTACGTTACACGTAAAAAATATTTTTCTCAGTGAGATTGGCGAGAATCGGCCATACCTTACAGAGGCCGCGCATCGATACATTGGTTAAGAGGCTTTCGTTCCCATAGCAACGAGTGATGCGGTTCCCTCGTAGCTTCCCCTTCACTGCAAAGTTAACCTGAAACGGACTATAGGTCCAAACATTTTTGACGGCCCCTTGAGCCTGATTTTATGAGAAGGGGTCCAAAAAAAACAACATATATTATGACAGAATGCATATGCTGAACTTAAAAATGCGATTCACATACGAAAGTAAAAGTTAACGCAAAAATCAAGTCCGAATTTATGAAAATTTTAAAATAATTTTTAAAAAATGACAAACTAATGAAAAAAAATAATTCGAGAAATAATTAAAATTTATAATTGATGAATATTCAGAACTTCCACAAAATAGTAGAAAATTGACAAGAGAAATCACTTTGTAATTAATGTAAATTCGAATTTGATTAAAGTAAAAAAAACTGATGAAGAAATAATTGAAATAGGTAAGAGAATATTCCCTAATTAACAAAAATTTGGAATTGATGGTATTTTAAAACTAATGAGTAGAGCCCGGATGTTTAGGCCCTAAAAATGGTTCAAATAGCGCAGGCACTAAAAAGGGGAATTTATGATCAATGGAATAAAGGAAAAAAACAACTAAAAACCATACGAAATAAAGGGTCCAAAACCTGCTAAAAAAACTGGCTGCACTCACTGGATGTTACTGTTTCAATAATAGATTGTATAACGAACTGTATTATCAGCAAAGTTGCTATTATCGCAAAAATGTTTGTGGTCTCTGAAGGTTATGTCGGAGTTCAATTTAATCGAACACTTTTAACATATAATTCTGTGATTAGAGTGCTAGCTGAAATTGAAGAATAATTACGTAAAAGCTATAATGTTTTCCATATAGAATTATTTTGAAAACATTCTCATGATAATGGCATACTTTTCCTGAAAATTTTTAAATACATTATTGAACTTTGTGATCGGTTTTCATTGTTGCGAAATCAAAATATCTGGAAAATTCTAAAGACGTGATTTTCCCCATATCCAAAATAACTTGATATGGTTGTTTGGAGTGAATTTATTTACGGTGTAAGAAAATGAAATCAACATAGCAAGGTCTCCAGGGCTTGACCCTCCCTCAGTTCCCACTCTGCCCTGTTACAGTCATGACGTCAACTGATAGGCTATTGGGACATCAGCTAACAATTATCTCGGTTAGCTATTCATCTACAATGAGTGAGCAAGACACGTTTTGGAAGAGTAGATCAACTTTGCCCAAGAATATTAAGAAGTCATCAACGAATAAGACACATACACGAAAAATACAAAAAAACTCCTATGGGAGTTTTTCTATACAAGGAGTTTTTTTTATATTTTTGGTGTATTTGGCCTATTCGTCGATGATTTCTGAATAAGACATGTTTTGTGAAGAATGTGTAGAAGCAAACTTTCTAGTTTATTTGCAGCTTTTATGCAAAGGTTGCTTTCACTTAGAACCCTTAGTCTTGCGAATTCGACCGTACGTTAATAGCTATGTGTAAGAAATGTAAAGTTTTCGTCAACTCTATGCCTAACGCCAATTTTCCTGTCTCGGTAACTTACTCCTATTTGCATTTAAATGAGACCAGGAGGGTGAAAATCTTGCTGACAAGAATCAGTACTGAATATTTTAAGAAGAAAAATTGCTCTGAAATTTTGATGCTAAAAACATCTAATTCCTACAAAATATGGCCTCTAGAATTCACGAATGAATGTAAAACGAAGTCGAAATAGACATTTACAGAAAAAAAATAAAAAGAAAGGCATTTTTTTACTACAAAAGTTATTTATGGCATTTTGCCTGCACTTCCGGGCTCTACTAATAAGAGAAATAATTCTAAACTTGATACAGTCCGTGAAGGGGGCCTTTGCACCAGGCCCCGCGTCTGGTAAGGGCGGCTTTGCCGTTGAACATGAATATTATTTCATGGGTAAACAAGGTTGAGAGATCGCCTTTCCTTGCACTAAAAACCAGGTATGGAAATTTTTGAAGTGATTAATTAGATATTGCAGACCTTGTGAAAAAATAATAATAGCCTTCCATGATTATTTTGATGATAACCATGCCATCCTTTCAATTTCTCTTCTTAATATACGCGTATACTATTAAGAGGAGATATTTATCTATTTATTTTTATAATAAATAGAAATATCGCCGGATAATTATCAATTTAATTTCCCACAGCATCTGTTTGTGGCTGGTATTGTACGCAATGGTTTTTTATCGACAAGGACAGCAGGTGCTTCAAACTCGACCTCTCCCCTGGGTGAAATCTACAATAAAAAGATCTAACGTTCGCAGGTGCTACTCTCACGATACCAGTGACATCGTGATACTGATTATACTGGTCTGGTCGATTGTGTACGCATGTAGCGTATAACGAAGCACTTGCACACTCGTAGTAATTAAAAATGCATTAACAGGACACGGCATTGTGATGGGTGACCAGTAAAGACCGCGTGATCTCTGGAGAACAAGGATCCTCTCTGGGAGTTGATGGAAAGTGTCCATATAAGCAACCATGCCATAGTTTCGAAGATGAACGAAAACGAAATTCACGGCCGGCGTCGTATATCGTCCACGGAAAGGGCACATTGGACAATATGAGAAACTTTGACGCATGCGTGTGAAACTTTTTGAAAAGGTGCTCGAAATTTCCACTCTGCATACCTTTGCATAGAAATGACGGGCTGATCACAATCGGAGAAATCGGTGCTCACAAATAATAAAGCAACTTGAAGAGCAATCTAATTCACATATGAGGGATTCGGACATAGGTGTGAATGAATTGAATTCATTACAATTAACACATTTATATTGTTCATAGAAACACGATCCATATTTCCCGAGTATAACGTAAAATAAGTTATGATGTTACATCCATTCTTGTACTTGAGTGTAGTTCATTGGCTCCTCGCTCGAGTGGTGCAGTTATGAAACACTCATCTTCCAACATACAAGTTACCATGAATGTTGACGGGTTCCAATCCGAAGAACATAAACAAATTATTTATCTACCGAGCCCGGTGCGACCACCGATATAGATGACGCCTTCATTTCCCATCCAAACCCCTCTGGTTGGAAATTGACGTATGGCGATATTATCCTAAAGTCACAAGTTAAAGGCGCGGTGCACAAAGGATGTAAGTGACGTACACCTAATTCTGAGAAAAATGAAGTTAAAGTTAAGTGTGACAAAGGAAAATTTTATGCCGACTCTGCAATATCGGTTCTGCGCTTGCGCATTGAGTTTTGGTCATTTTATAAAAAGTTATTCTTTACACAGATGAGGAATGTAGGAAATGTGACATCATGTCTTTTAATCAGAATAAGATTAATCTTATGTTCATCCAGTTCTACATCGTCCTCAGTATTTTGTCCAGACACGAGGATACACCCTCTTTTGTGTTGTTTGACTCCCATTCCCCACAAACATAACTGCATTTTAATCTTTCAGATTATGGACACAAAAATTATATGTTCATAACTGTCGAGCGTGGTATGCTCCAGAAAATCTCAAAATTGACGTTTGGAACATCTTCTGTCGGTCCAAATACACTGCAACATGACTGCATGTGTGTGATGAATATTGAATGCAATATATCCCTTATGCTCCAAACAAAATAGCTGTCTGGTGTGTGAAGTAGTTTTTCTTTACACCACTAGAATTCAGCCCTTTTTTGAATAACACGCATATACTTTTGCTCTGAACAGAAGGCAGTTTTAGCTTCACTCCCCCCCCCCCTCATGTTTAACTGAGATTTTTTTTAATTGCACTTATTTTGATTTAGACCCCACATACTAGGTTCGATCCAGAAAAAATTTAGGGAGTCACAGGTGTGATCACGGAGCCAGTAGGAGTTCACCGCACGACAACTCTGGTCATTTATATCGCCATACGGCAAATTCCAACCAGAGGGGTTTGATGGGAAATGAAGGCGACATGTATATGTTGTGGCCCCAGGCTCGGTAGATAAAGAATTTGTTTCTTATGTTCTTCCCCAGATGCTGGTAACCTGCAAGTTGGAAGACGAGCACCTTATCACTGCACCACTCTGGCGTTGAGCCGATGAACTTTTTTGTTGTTATTTTTATTTATTTATTTATTTTATTTATTTATTTATTTTATTTATTTATTTATTTATTTTATTTTATTTATTTATTTTATTTTATTTATTTATTTTATTTTATTTATTTATTTTATTTTATTTATTTATTTATTTTTGAAATATTCGATACATGTTCTTACCGAACGAAAAATCAAACCCTCTGGGTTACTCGGGGAAAGATTTACATGGGAGTCAGTTGACGGTGACTTGGGGAATCCTAAAAGAATGTTTCCATGTTATGAGGAACGATTATTTAAGAGTGGTTTTTAAATCATGTGCGAATACACGACGCATCCATAGCAATGAGAAACAACAATCTTGGGTGTTACAAGAGGGAGAATAATATATTGATGCTCGCTGTGGGTGCAGTCCGGTAAAATAATGACAACCGCTAAGCTAGAATTACAGATTTAAACTAGAATTTCGGAACAGCTTTCGAGGGGGTTTCGTGATATCAAATATCATAAAAAAAATTCGATTCCATAAAAGTGCAATAAAAATATCTGTGTTGAAGAAGTAGTCATGTTGAGATCTGGGTTCCATGCTGAGCTGGACAAATATCCAAAAATGTACATGCCCGGCCGGGTATGTAACTTAAAATAATATATACCCGACAATCAATATTTTTACATGCCCGAATTAAAAATTATCACTGGATTTACTTGATTTAAAAAAAATGCTGAAAACAAATTGATTTATTTGCATAAAAAGTATTGAAAGTGATATGTATTTCTTTTAGATTGCAATTTTGACGAAAATTCAGAAGAAATGTGGTCACCAATTTAAAAATTTAAAAGTGGTCGAACCACTAATTATAATTTTTCGTCGTCAAGTTGCAACACCCCCCCCCCCTCCCCACGTTTATTGAATCACAGTCAATTTACGGCAGGCCGGGCTTGGGGGTGGCCAGATCATCCGACAGCGAAGATAAAAACCGAGACATAACGCAAATTCACCCGGGACATCTCGAAAAAGAAAATTTCAGAAGTCTTAGTGTCGAATCGCGTGTAAGGCAATGTGGATAAAACTAACTATTGGCTCTAAAATCCTGGGCTTTGTACTGTTCAATTCAATGTTCTTCAACCTTTTTCCTCATTGTAGACCGCTGAAGTTAAGTGAAAGTTTTCGGGAACAGACATAAATGGTCGAAATAATCTCCAAACTGGTGGAAAAAAGATTATTATAAGTAGAATATCTGAAACCTTCTAACTTATATATTTCACATTTTTATATTATAAATATGAGAAACTGCTTTAAGATAAAACACCTGCTCTCGCCTCTTGAAAAAAGATCAACACTTGTAATTTTTTAAAATAAAACGATTGTTGATTTTATGCCGATGAGATTGAGCAACATATGTGCAATGAAATTTTTTTCATTGTAATTTTTTTTATGCATACTAGTGTAAATTTCAAAATCTAAGTTTTCTTTTTAATATCTTCCTAATAATAACATATTAACCGGCATTTTGGTACATTAAATTTACATTAGTACGTAGCATAAAAATAAATTATATATAATATTGTTACACAGTTTGTTTGTTTTCATGCTCTGCGCACCGATTTTAACTACTAACTTTACTTGAAAAAAGTCATAACAGATAGTTAAGTTTTCATTTGATTGGTAGGTAGATTGATAAGGTAGCAGAGATCCCAATTTTTATGATGGATATTCTCCCGATATTTTTGTATAGAAGAAAATTGCGAAATAAATATTTTCCACAATTTTAGAATCAATATTCGCAGATTTTTATCCTTTTCAGACACTTCATATACTGTATGTAATGACCATACAATATATATATACAGTAAAACTTCGATATAAGTCGTCACCTCATGTTATCGAAAAATTGTGACGGATTGAGTGGAGTGACGACTTAACCGAAGTGCCGTCAGTTAAATGTGCAATACTGTGAAAAAATCGCATAAATCTAAAGTAAAATAACATTTTTTTTAAAATGTAAATTATATTTACAATATAAATAAGCCCTAAATTAGTGGGCCCATGCAAAAATCAGGTCTAGTTCGAACAGTCCCCCCTAACGTATCAAAAACTTGAGTCGGCAAATGGACTTCCCCAGCTAACTTTCGTTCTTTGAACTGTTTCCTTTTGGCACGTTAGGCTTTTATGGTGACTTAAGCATACTGCATTGCTGTTAACAAGCTTTTTTTTGTTAAGGGGAACCGTAAAATTAATCTATTCCACTCTCTAAAACTTTTTCATAGTGACGGGTTAAGCGAAATTGTCGACGAGTAAACGAGGGTTTAATAGCATTGTCGTCTAGCTAGATAGAAGAGCCTGAAGAAAAACGACGACTTAACTGGAGTGACGACTTAGTAGGGTGACGACTTAACGAGGTTTTACTGTAGTTGTGTTTCTTTTTTTAAATATATTTTTACGTTTTTTTTTGGCAAACTAAGATTTTTTTTTTCTCTTCTTCGGGAAATACCATTAGCATATTCTATTTCGCTGAAAGTGAGGTTTTCCGTTTTCCCCATTTTCATATACTGCACACAGTCCAGTTACATTAGCCTATATGAAAGCCCATGACGGCACCGGGCAAATAGATCAAACTACATTGGCTACATATTTGCCCCATGACTGCCAATATTCAATGTATTCATATGGAATTGCACGCATGTGAGCAAAAAACATTTATCGTCCTTGAGAAAAATTTAAGAAAAAAAGTGGAAGTGTTACATTTCTTTATATACAGGGTGGGCAAAAAGTCCGTTGAAACTTTAAAAATGAATAAAAACCGGAAAAACCACCGAAATAAAAAACGGTTTGCAGGGTTAGCATCGCTAGGTCACGGGAATTTTTTTAAGACAGGGAAAAAAAACCTCAAAAACAGCCGATAGGTAGCGCTGGTACGAGTGGCTTAGGTGGAAATATGCAAATGAGACGGTTATAACAGCTTGCGCTCCCAATCCACAATTGAGCCACAATCCACAATCCAGCCGCTGTGGTGGTCGAGTGGTTATAGTGCCGGACTCGTGATGCGAGGATCCGGGTTCGAACCCCACAGTGGTGGTCGGCTGAAGTTGGTTTTCTGTGGTTCCCAACTTCAAGGCGCAAATGCGAGCCGATCTCCCCGTTAAAAAGTCTCGCCACAGAGAGCAACAGTCCTACAACGATAAATCATTCAACCATAACACTTCACTCATAGTTAGTAAAACTGGGGGCAGATGACAGCACTACACATAACAAGCATTACACAGAAACAAAACTTTACGTCAGGTAGCACTACACGTACACGCACATTCCCGCATGTACCGATTCGTTGGGGGGGTTCCGCGGGGGGGGGGTGCATGTGTGGGTAGCAGTAGTAGGTAGGGGCTCGGGATCCATGATGTTCTTAACTCAGCCACCTCGTTGGGCAATTTGCCTGTTGTGGCGTTGTATTTGTATTTGAATTCACCGCTATATGTTTCACCGTTGTTGAAAGAAAGAAAGAAAAATAAAGTACATCGGTGTGTGTATCAAGGTACCTACATACTACGCTGATGTCACGTCATGTCAGATACGTTGTGAATTCTCATTCGCGGAAATTGTATGACGAGGAATTCCCACGTCACAAAATTTCCACGAATCAGAACTCACAATGTCTGTGACGTGAAATCACGTCACGTAAGTGTAGTGTGTTCCGACCTTAAGAGTCTCATTCCTTCGATCGTAAATCCATGTTAGCATAACCAAATGGTAAAATGAAACATTACCATCGGGGGGAAAAAAATGAATCGTTGTTTCCTCCCTGGAAAAAAAAAATTAGTGACGAACACAAAAAAAAAACTGGAATAAATTTTTCATTTCATTATTAGAAAGGGAAAAAGAAAAAAAAAAGGGAAAAAATTTACACGATGGGGATATATTAAAATGATGACGGCGTATTCTCTGCCGCTGTTTAGATTAATTTGAGCAGAAATATTCCAGGAATGCCGTATCACATGCATCGTTAATCTCACGAGCGCGCACAGCCCGGCATCACATATCGCCGTGATATTAAGTAGCCACAAAACTGCCAATTCCGCCAACTTTTCAGAGAGCAATTCATAAATATTTATATTTAAAGGGATAAAGAGCAGAAAACATGAAATTTGATGTCGCCCACGTAAATAATTCTAAGAATATTTACTATATCCATAAAATATTGAAATATCTTCCGTATAAATTCTAGAATATAATAATTAAGTGATGAAAATATGAATTTAAAAAGTTAGGGGCACGTACACTCAACCCACAGCCCACACGACAAATGTGGTCCTCGGTGTGATCTGATGTGGCACACGACATCAAACCTAATTTGGAAAATTGACTAAGCGGCAAATAAAAAAAAAATTACTATGTAGTTTTGTTACTATGTGTACGCTACGTAGTTTCCATCACGTGAGTAACGTGCACAGTTCCAGAGCAGTTAAGTGGCCCACGGTCAGCGCCGGCGCGAGGCATGAGGCGACGAGGCAGCTGTGTCTAGGGCGGCATTTTTTATGACAGATTTATTATCACGGTGTTTTCATTCTTGTGCAAGTTTTTACCCATAGAAATAATTTTAAAGGGAAAACGCAACTGTATAAATAAGCGCAAGTAAATACAGTACTTTTCAGTGTTGAAATGCTATTCAATGCACAATTCACCTCAATACACCTTCTTTCTCGCACACTTCCAAAAAGTGTCGCCTATCTCTAGAAAAGCTGGATTCTGAGGGAAAAAAATATTAGATTCTCCTCTTTTTTGTTAAGGATTTTTTCACTCTTAATCAACATTTTTCCAATTGACTTTCCTTTGAATGAATGTCTTCAATGATATTCGTGAACTTCTGGTTCGAAAATTCGAATTTTAGGGAAGAGTGCTTTTTTTGGACGCTTACGTTTAAGAAATTTGCAGGTTTGATAGTGTTTTGCCATGAGTAGGAATTCAAAATGAACTGCTCTAAGGGGTTTTTTCTTTGATCTTACTTTTAAGAAAACATTATCGAATAATAAGCGAAGATGCGTATACTTCAACACATGGAGCCCACTGAGGGCCTTGGATGCATAGGAGGGTCTCCTGATTATTTGAGAACTGCCAGAATGATTCATGATTTTTTCAAGAGAACATATGTAAATTGGTTGGCTTTGCATTTCAACCAGACAGGAACACCTGAACATGACTTGCCCATTTACTTGCCCACTCTTGGGAGAACTCTTAAGACAGTCCTAAAGTCGATGCGTTGGCACGAGGTTGTAGCCTTATCAGCCTATTGGGAGTGAGGAATATCACGAACCAAAAGCTTTCACTATAACCATCACCAGAAAAAAAAAGGTTCCACACAAGAACTCTGACATGTACTATAACTGAAATAATCATGATGCGGTGAATATCTCCTGAGTATGAAATTAAGCATCTATCCTCAATGGTTCAAGTGAGCACTATGACCCCCACGAGGGTAAGGCTGAAAGGGCCCTATCATCGGGTCCGGGACAAACCTGATTGTTTGTTGTTGTTGTTTTTTTCACACTATAAATTCACTATAGAGGAGGTCCCACCAATGGATCTCGGTCTCGGGGGGAGGAGGGACTAGGAGGGTATGATTAGCACCGAGATGCTCGCGGTAAAAAGTAAAAATTTTATTCTTATATGAATGAACCCTTTAACCTTTTTTTTTCATGTGGGGGTGCACACGTTTATTTTATTTCACCTGCGTAGACCTGTTTCTCTGCTCACAGAATTTCGATACCTTAGCGAAATGACATGTTGCCGCATAGAATACAGGGAATTTTTTTTCTGCGCAGCAAAAAAAAAACTCTGTGTACACGGAAGCATTCTCAGGCTCGAAGCGTCCACATAATTTCTAAACTTTTTCACCATGAAAAAATTGTGCCTTTCCAGGCACTTTTGTCCATAACCAATAAAACGGGTAAAAAATTAAATTTCATCAGCAAAAAAATATGCCCTCAAGAAAATATCGAAAACAATAATACAGCACATCAGAAAGACATAAGACGGCACAGGTCCAGATCACTCAAGCGGAGACCGAGCTACGTTTACAGATCATTTAGTTTTGTGACCCGTGATACGTTTTCAAAACACTGAAGTGGCCCGAACTCTCCTACTTTTTCAGCACCTTTGAACTGGTGGAGGTCTGGAGCTATTCATTACGTCTCATATATTCTGTGTAGTGCCAAAATTTCACTGCTGATTGACCTCGCGGTGTGTAATTTCCGGTTTTTATTTTCCTAGGGAAAATATCCTATATGTACGAACGTATGTATATATGAACGTATATGTTTACATAGTTTGCATAGTTGTTGGCGGCACGGACTAGCCATTTCCAGTCGGCGACATCCCACACACAAAACACACTCGGAAGTGAATGCTCATTTTCGTCCACGAACCGCAAACTCGTGTCTAGCATGTAGACGACATAATAATGCACAGCAGAATGCATTATATGCCCGCGCACTTACCCCCACACGCAGTCCATCATTTCGACACACACACACACACACACACTAGGCATTTTTGAATAAGTTCTCTTCTCTCAGACCTAGGAAATTATGCCCATCGCACTGCCGTATTAAAGTAAACGTGATGCACCATATACCCGAAATTAACGCGGCGAAAAAGTCTGTGCATTATTTTTTTAAAGAACGATTAGGGAATTTTCGTAGGCGTAGTTAAAATAGCGGATGACCATTAAAAGAGGGAGAATATCTCTCTCTTTTCCAGGTATTATAACATCATTATATACTCTTGGGAGAACGTGTGTATGTGTGTGTGTGTGTGTGTGGGTGTGTTACACCGTAATTTCCTGCGTATAACCTGCAGATGCGAAATTCACTGTTTCGAGAAAAAAGTATCACAGTATAATCCGTGAATCTGCATAAGCACTTTCATTGACCAATAATGTAACTTAAGGAATGAAAAAGAAAATTCATAGAAAAAAAATTTTTTTACTCACATCTATGCGCCGTCTACAGTGGAACCTCCCCGTTATAACGGACACTTTTCCGATTCACTCCTCGTTATTGAACACTACCGATAGCGGACAGTAAAATCCGGTACACAAATTTTTTTTTAACTAATTTATTTTTTTTTTTGTCATATTAGATTCATCATAAACAACTAAGATTATATTTAATCCTAAGGGGCCATTCAAGTATTACGTCAACATCGATGGGGGGGGGGGGGGGGGTTCCGATTTGCTGACTTTTGATGACAAGGGAGGAGGGGGAGGTTTGGATAATGCTTACGTCATAAACCACCCATTATGAAAGTATGAAATATTCTTAATGGCATCTTACTCGATGCGCCAAAAACAAGAAAAACCTTTCGATATAGTTTGTGGGCACTTGAAGTAACATCCCCCCCTCCTATTGATAAGTGTTGAATGTTTCATGAATGTTTCTCCTCATGAATGTTTCTTCTTCACACTTATTTTAATTTAACTTTCATTCAAAAGCCACTTTAGTAATCTCTAAATGTTTCGCGGATCCAAGTGATCTGGAAATGTGTCCGGGCCGCTTAAGTGCTCTAGTACTGTGCCACGCATCACTCAAGTGATCCGTAATTATATGCCGTGGATCACTTAAATAATCTGAGAACGTGCCGCGGGTAACTTGAGTGATGTTGAACCGCACTGGGACCACTTAAGTGCTCTAAAACTACGTCACATGTCACTCAAGGGATGTCTAAATGTGTCACGGATCGCTCAAGTTTTCTGGAACTGTGTCCCGGGATACTTAACCGATCTTTAAATGTGCCGCTTAAGTTCATTTTTACAAAATTAGGTTTGAGGAGGGCAGGCCTCATCAGATCTCCCAGGGCTATATTTGATCCACGGGCCAAGGGCGTTTATGCGATTTATCATTATATGCCTTAGAGGGTGGGTCGCAATGAATTTATTAAAGATAAATTTTGAGTTCATAGCCTTCAAATAGCATTGAAATTAACAGAAATGGATTACAATAACATATAAAGGTAATTTCTTCAGAAATTTCAATTAAGGGGGCACGAGTCCCCCTATGCCCCCCGTGTACGTCACTGATCCTACCAATATGCGTTAGGATTCAGAAGGGCTGAGCTGATGACGAAATTTTGCTGACAACGGGGGGGGGGTCAGAGTTTTGCTGACTTTTGCTGATAATGGGGGGAGGGGGTCAAAAATGACTAAAACTTTGCTTACGTAATACTTGAACGGCCCCTAAGCTGGCGTTGGTAAATACGAAAACTTGGTCCAGGATGTTGAATTCGAATGGTAATGTTTGTTGATATATGCGAAGAAAGCCAGCATTACAAGACTGATAATATTCTCATGAATGTTTCTTCTTCACACTTATTTTAATTTAATTTTCATTCAAAAATATGTGTAGCGCACATATCATGTACAGGTAAAAATAATTAATTAGTTTAATGAATATATGAATGGTTATATATAAATTTTTCCATATTTGTCAGACTTTCAAACTTTACTTGGGAATTGTGTATAATCGTCGGTAAAAGTGGTGAATGTAGTGAAATTTAATCAAACTGTTTTTATCTAGGCGATTGATGATCATGCATATATATAATCGCAGCTGTATCTCTTATCATTAAAAAAAACTTATAACAATGAATTACGACCGAAGCCAAACGTCGTATAAATGTGAAAATAGTATAAACGTGGTTCCACTGTATGTATATCGTACCTCACCATTTTCGGACAAAATTTTTGGTCCCATGACTGTCCGCTATCGCTATCGAGAGATTCTACTGTATATTGTCTTTAAAAAAGATTTTTTTTTTTGCAAATTTATTTTTGAAAATGTATTTTTTTTACAAAATCACCCTTTCCCCGGCATAGCAAGAATCGATAAACATTCCTACAAAATGGCATTTTTTTTCCATGCAGTATATAGGCTATCTTCTGATTTCAACCTTTTTGACAGGCATAGTAGAAATCATAATTTCTGAACTGAGCCCACATAAAACTACATTTCCAAATGCAATATCAGTTCAGATATTTCGATTCAAAAATGAAGCAAATGAAGGAAAGAACATCGTGTATCGACACTTTCCTCGGCATAATTGAAATCACTAACCCCCCTATAAAATGTCACATCTTTTTCTCATGAAGCAGGCCGCGGTGGGGGGGAGGGGATTCTTAACCTTTTCTAGCCGCCACCCAACATCAACAACACGACCAACTTCGCGACCTCTCGTTCTACTTTTATTTTGCGAAAATCTTATTAATAGGACTTAATTAATACCTTTAACATGGTGAAACATACTATGCTCTAATAGAAATATCATTAAAAATAGTATTTATATATAGCCATTAATTTATTTAAAATTTTCTTACACATGTTCTTCATTGTATATGCTATCCTAAATTTCACATATCTTGGACACTTAATTTTTCAATTTAAAAATAATTTGAAATTTGAAATTTTAATCAATTTGATTGAATCAATGAAATTTCAAACTTTTGCTTCATTTCATGAACTGAACAGTTTCCGTTATTTTGAATCAATTCCTAATTAAATTACATTGATATAGGTATTCTATCATGCGCGCAATCTGTTTTTAGTGGGCTATTTTTTTTAAATTTACCAAAAAGTAAGTATAAAAGATATGTAAAACTTTTCACTAGCTCAGGGTAGCATATACAATTCAGAACAGGTGTAAAAAATTTGAAATAAATCTATGGATAAATACTGTTTTTTTATGGCATTTTATGTAAAATTAATATTAATAATATTCCTGATCAAAAAATGTTTCGTTTATGAAATCAGTGAAACACACACAGTAGTCAGTGTCGTCTTTATAGTTAGGTAAACGGGAACTGAGCCTAGGTAGTGCCGTTCTAACACATGGGCTAACCCGGGCACGCCTCAAGTGCAGAGAGAGCCTCTTGAAAATGAGATCTGATTAAAAAGTTTGAAATTAAACATGAAAATTGTTAGTGCGAGTTTCTAGTCTGAGAAAAATCATTTGCCATTTAGACGTTCTTAAGACGGCCCGAATGATTCCCCCCCCCCCAATTATTCGAAGCTTCCACTGATTTTGACCTCTTATTCCTTTCATAAATTCTATATTTGAATATACTATATATACTATCAAATACTATAGTTCTGAATTTCCCAAACATTTAGTTTTAATCACTCTAAAACTTAAAATGATTTCATGCTTGTATGATGCGACTGACCTCGAATACTTTAGATTCCAGACGTTTTAATCGATATATTCATACTTACACAGAATCATTTCATCCTAAAGATGCATAATTTTAACTGTAAGTAATTAAACATGATTTAATTATGAATTTAAATTGTTTCAATTTTTTATTTTAAATTTTTCCCATAAATCAAAAAACAAATCAGGAATAAAACTTCCCATCCTCTTTTATTTTTATTATTACACGATTCAAAATGTAAATTTATGTTCACGCTGGAAGCGTTCCAAAACAATTTTCTTCCGCTGCTTTATCGTATCCTCTTCCACTTTAAAGTCTTCTAATTAATATTTACCAGCATTTACGAAATTGAAAATAATTCAGTCCAACACAAATGCAATTTCTTTACTCGTATCGAACATTAATAACAAAAACCTTATGCATACACGTACACACATATATAATAATTACTTATTAAAATGTATATAATATAAGTCGCTAATCAACATGGGAATTCAATTAATTATTGTTGATAAAATTATATTCACGAGTGACTTATTTGGTTTCTCTTCATTAAGAAAAATAAAATTGAATGTTTACAAGAGGAACGGAGTGTTTTAACACAATAATGCTCAAAAGATCTAGTTTCCCTAATTGAGCTTGCAATTAATTAATTTCATACATGTACTTATTTAGAAGAAAATAATTGTATATTATGTATAAAATTTATTTTCCATCTTTTAACAAAATCAAAGATTTTTGACCGATCCTCGTTGAATTTTGCTTATGGACCAAACAGGCCAATGCACTAAAACTATAAAAACTGGAACTTGGATGAACTCTACAAATGTCGAATTACTTCCAGTCAACAGTTTTTCTCGGCTTATAACAATTACCTTTGGAATTGTTACTTTCTTTAGCACGATTACGAAACAGTTTTTTTCCCACAAATAAAGAGACATTTGTGTTGCTTAGTTCATCAACTTTTTTTATCCTTTTCAAAAACATTTCTAGATAGAGCCAAGGCAGTGCCGGGTTTGAGCATTTTTCTTGTCCTATCCAATGCGTGGATAACGTTTTCTGAAACATAATTATGGATCCTTGTAGTTCCTCTGCATTCATTTTTTTAAAACAAAAAACGAAATCTTTAAGATTCTGAAAATTAGCTTTGTTGTATTGTTCGAATAACAAAAAAATTAAGCTGTACTAAAAGATTAAAATTTAAATGTTAAAAACTTCCTTTCAACTAATCAGAACTCAATTGCATTTCAACTTTCCAGAATTAAACTGATTTCAGTTATTCAAAACTGAATTTCTTTCCACCTATTCGGAATTAAATCGCTTTCGCACTATTGAGAAATAAATTGCATTCTAACAATTCAGAATTAAACTCACAATCGAACTACCTTTCAACTACTCAGAATGAAATTTCATTTCAACCATTCATAATTAAATTACATTTAAACAATTCAGAATTAAATTAAATTTAAAATATTTTATTCCAAAACAGATCGAACATAAGAACTCAAAAACAGCAAGATATTTTCAACATTGCGAAAAAGCTTACTATTAAGGATTGTAAAACCAGGACTTCCGGATACTTTATAGATACAATATAATTAATATGTTGGTTAAACGCGAAAAAGAACTGTGAAATATTGCACCTGAATCCTTCACACAATCTACTTTCCTTGAGGTTATTACCTTTATTGCAAGATATACAGAAAACGGGATGTTGTGAAGATATTTATTATTTTAGATGTTGATTTTTTTTAAGGAAACTCATCTCTGCCTCTACCGGGAGTCGAACCCAGGTCTCTCGATTGCCGGACGTGTGTTCTGACCACTAAGCTACAGAGGAGATAGAGACTTTCCTTCGTTAGAGCGTATATATCCTTCCTTAAAAAAAATCATCATCTCAAATAATAAATATCTTCACAACATCCAGTTTTCTGTATATCTTGCATTGACAAGTGGAGAGCGACATCATGTCATATTACCTTTATTCAAAATTAAATTCACAATTGAATTTATAGAATGAAATTGCATTTCAACTATTCACGATGAAATTGAATTCAAACTATTCACAATGAAACTGAATTTAAACTGATCAGAATTAAATTGAATTTAAACTGATCAGAATTAAATTGCACATTTCCACGATTCATAATTAAGTCGCATTTCTACTATTCAAAATTAAGTCGCATTTCTACTATTCAAAATTAAGTCGCATTTCTACTATTCAAAATTAAATTGCATTTTGAGTATTCATAATTAAGTTGCATATCACCTATTCGCAATGAAATTGCATCTCCACTTTTCACAATTACATTGCATTTCAACTATTCAAAATTAAATTGCATTTCAACTATTCAAAATTAAATTGCATTTCAACTATTCAAAATTAAATTGCATTTCAACTATTCAAAATTAAATTGCATTTCAACTATTCAAAATTAAATTGCATTTCAACTATTCAAAATTAAATTGCATTTCAACTATTCAAAATTAAATTGCATTTTTCACTATTCAAAATTAAATTGCATTTCTCACTATTCAAATATGATTCAGAGCAGCATTTAGAAATAATTCTGTAACAGATATTTTTATCTGACGAGCACAAGAAATCAGTAATAACACGAGAGTTAAATTTAATCTGGAACGAAAGTGCAGGATAAGTTTTATTAAACTCCACTTACCAAGATCGTTATAAAGTTTAATGGACGTAAAAATCTATTAAAATAAACCGATTCGGTAACGAATAAACTGTACGATTATTATAATTAGATTATGCACTTTTATGACGAATGCTTTCTGTTATGGTAATCCCTTGTTTTATTGGGTGTTGCTGTATATTCTTCCTTTTCACTGGAATAACAAAACACATTTAACGAATGAGAATAAAATATCCGAAAATATAAAAGACCAGATGCATCAAAGAAAATGTATACGAAGAGAATATTTTTCTTCTCCTAAACGAATTAACGTAACTGAAACATCATTTGCCTCTTCACTTTCATGTGGAATTTTTGCTGTCTGTGCTTCTCGTGAAATCAGAATCAAATCTCGCAGCGCAAAAAAAATAAAAACCTTATTTGAGAGCTAGATTATTTTGTAGCATGTAAGAGAAAGAATAAAGTAAATCTTGTGACGAGATCTTGTTAAAATTACTCAACTAAGCGTTCGAAATAACCAGCAGACATAGTAGAATAATTTCCCGGGCATTCATCTCACATTTTTGTTACATTTCTTTTTCTTCGTAGAAACTTTTATTCGAGATTATGTTTGCACGCGTATCAGTTGAGTTCGCTTATAACATACCTACTTGATGATTTGAAAAGTGTATGTCATAAACGACGTGCATGTTATAAGCGAGGTTTTGAAATTCGCTTATATAGCAGTTGTATAAATGAATAAACTGCATTAAGATAGTCATGGACAAAATAAGCTTGTGAAGCACATAATTAAATTTTAGGTAGAAATAATATATATTTTGGTGGATATGTCCTGAGGAATTAAAAAAAATATATTACACATATGATATACCGAACATGCATAAATTACATGCTTAATTTAACTGATTTCACTGACATTGTTTGGGGGGTTTATGTTAATAGTTTTCATTCAAAATCGTCATCATATTTCTAATTAATTCATAAAGATGCAACTAATGTTCCTACACAATATGCTTTTGCATATTCTTTCTACACGTAGAGATTTGATGGTTTTAATACAGTACAAATTTATACTTTACGCGATCACAATGGTTGTTCTTTTTTCACTGCCATCTACCAGGTGATCCAGAAGTATCAGAAAAAGCAAACATTCGATGATTTGAAAAGCATCGACGTTGCAGTTTTCAATAGAAAAAGAGGAAAGAAAAAAATGGTTTTTTTTTAAATAACAAGAAATTTCCAGCAGAATAAAGTACGTACTAACAGACAGCGCTTTCTAGCCATCCATGCGGATCCAGAGTAATATGTTGGGGGAGGGCAAATTAGTGGGAACAAAGGGTGTACTTTGAATGCACGTCTCGTATTTTACAGGCAAAATCCATTATTTTCAATTGTAGTTTTTTTCCGGCTTTTAGAAACTATCTATTAAAAATCTAGAGAAGGTGGGAGCGGGCACCTACCGATTCATTACAGGGCCATCTATCAGTAGCAAATGTAATTATTTCGACCAAATGTTTCGTTATTAAAAAATTTCCATGATTTTCTGTGAAAAAATACATCAAAAGATATCGCCCGAATACAATGAATGTTGCACAAATAAGTCACATTTTGGTTTCAGTTTTCCAGGTTTTTCCATCCGAATCATTTTCTATGTTAAGAGAGCGTTTTTGGTATGTTATATCCACAGTGTATATTTTAAGGGGGGAGGGGGAGTATGCAATAACAGAGGTAAAAATGCGTGTGAGTGAATGGGCCAAAAATCGAGGATTACAAAATCGTATGTTATATTCACGGTGTCTATGTTATGTCCAGGGTGTTATAAATGTACTCGACTGTATCCAGAAAATTTAAATATAAATTCGATCGTATGCAGAAAAAGGGCCAGTTAACCGGTTCTGTAAGGTGATTGAGGAATTTGCGTATTTTTCTAGTCTTAGTGCTTCAAGATGGTATTGGCTATGCTGTATAACAGTGGTTCTCAGAATTTTTGAAGATCAATCTTCGTTTCTATGATAAATTTACCAATGACCCGCCTCCATCTGTTTTTTTGATGAAATCAATTTCATTCAAAACAGAACGATGATTGCAATGTCCATTTGCTACCAAATATTTCTATTGATTTGTTTCTCATTGTGTCCATATGCGTGATTAATCGATTCTGAAAATGCATTGATTATTGTGCAAATTTAGAATCTTAGGATATAATACATACATATATATATTAAGGCAACTGACTACGTTCAAACGTCGAATTTTTCAAAAATTGTTGAAAATGATTTCATAAATTTATTCGAAAGAATGTGTTACACAGAATCCAGAACTGGATTCTTTATTTTTGTACATGTAATGAATATATATGAAAATCAGTGTTTTTTTACATTTTTCCCCACGATTTTGTTTGGAAAGAGGGTATTCTGGTAGAGTACTTCCGATATTTTACACTGGGTGACAGGCTCTACATGGAAAGGTACATTAAAATCCTACATGAAAAAACACACACACAAAAAAAAAATACGATTCTACTACGCAATTCAAACAAGAATCGAAGAGCCACTGTTGTTGCTCTTCGTGTGTTCACTGTGGCCCGCGACCGCTTATCTATCAACCCAAGTGGCCGTGACAGGTTATCAAATGACTCGAGTGGTCTGCTCTGTTGAAAGGGTTAATCACCTCTGACGTAGGTGATATCAATGTGAAACATAAATTATCATTTTTATACTCGCGAAAACGATTCAACACTGGAGCGGAAAAATAATGTCATTTTTGAGATCCCAGAATATTTACTGTCCACACTATTTATATTGCAATTTATTATTCACTGCAAAGTAATTATTAATCTTTAGAAAGTTCCTTTTCTAATTTAGTAACTAAGCTACGATTAAGGTATCCGACTACCTTTCTTAACTGTTTTCTATGAAATGGTACTGGAGTGAACTTTAATAGCATTTTTTGATTGAAAGTGTCTCAAAATGATGAAAACAGAAATAAATATTTAACTGCCTAATGCCATTTTTCTGTGAAAAAATCATTTTTATGTCGCGAATTTTTTAAATAAAATTCGTGTAACATTCGGAACACGATTGCAAAATATCCTATGAATGAAATGTTTCGTTATTTTCACAGTATATTTAGCTAGTGACGGTGCAAGTTATGAATCAAGTTTTAAAGGATTGCAAGGTATGCTTATAAGTTACACCAAAATCTGTTGATGTGGTCTGAATATTTTTTTAAACTTCATTTTACATATCGTGTATAAAGCACTGTAATTAGACAAATGCAGACCTTAGATTTTTGTTCATAACCTTAAAAATATACGTCAGAAAATTTAAAATTTTGTAATGATATAATCAGTATAATTTTATAGAAATCATGATTCAAATTCTCTCTTAAGTAAAAAATATGTCATTCTTCGTAAAGCGCATCCAAGGTTTTTATTCACCGATAGCTTTTGATGTGTGTTTGATCATTTTTTTCGCACCACGGTCATTTTCCCCGCGGTCTTTGAATATGTTTCATTTCCTATTGCCAATTGGCAGCTTCATGTTTAACACATTCGTTATTCTCATTTTTCATTTTCATTCGAAAGCCATTGACAGTCAAACTCCTCAATTAAAACAAGAAATGTAAATCTTTTGTGACCTGTCTAAAAAAGAAAATCATGCACTGTAGGGTCAAAAGAATGATTTTATTTGCATTTCTTTTCTTTTTTTTTATGTAGACGTTTGCAACCCAATTTTTTTCCTTTCCATAGTTTGAATCACAAAGAAAGTAGTTATGTATATATATGTGGAAAGTAATAATATTTCAATACATTTATTTTATATGCGACTAGCTATAATACCCAGCGCTGCCCGGGTTTTCTTTAATTGCATTCACTTTTCAATTGAGCATTTAAAAAGTGACAACCCATTAAAAAGGCCTGAACTGCCATGCATAACACTGGCAGCAATAAAGAAATGGCAAACCATTATATAGGCATATGCATGTCCGGAACGCATTGGTAGGGAACCACGGTAACCAAAGTAAACATTCCGAAAGTGATTATTGAGGCCCAAAAAACCATTGTTGCCCGACAGTTTTTCACTCATTTCGGGCATTTTCCCAGCTCTGACGAAATTTGAAAGTAGCCTATCGCTCAAAAGTCGGGTCCTATTTGGTATATATGCAAAATTTGGCGACGATGGATCGAAAATTGTAGATTTGTATAGAGAACACACACACACACACACACAGCAAATCAATTTTATATAAATAGATGTTACGTCCTCTTTAAGACCCTGTATAAGGAGTACAATTCGGAATAGATTTTTTAAAATATTTTTCTATAGGCTTCATTAATTATGGAAACAATTATCAGCTCAAAATAAAAAAAAATCATGCATTGTATAGGGTAAAACCATTTGGAGGAGATTACCGAAAATAAAATAAAAAAAATCGTAGCAAAATTTATAACTAGAATAGCATGTAAGGTTCCTCAAGGTTTATTTTATTCGAATACCCGTCTAAAGATAGAATTGTCTAAAACGGAATGTTTTATAAGAATTTTTTTGTTGGTTCCAAGTAAAAACTCATAGAGAGATATTCGCCAAATTTTCTGCATGTTTTTTGTTTCGAAGACGATGTTTGTTCCAACGGAATAGCCAAATAATTCTCTCCCGGGCGAATATCTTCGTAAGCAAACAAAATAAAAATACTAAAAATGACGGAAGGAATGGTTGACTTCCTCTTCCCATTCCGTTTTATGTTTAGTTGCTGTCATCGCTCTATGAACGAGAAGAACCCTTTCTGTTTGGGGCATTGCTTAAACGCACTCAATTACAAAAAGACTTAGACTCTCTCTCTCTCTCTCTCTGCTCCGTTCATAACTAAACAATAAACTTTTAAGGATAGTGGCCAGGAACCGAGGAAGTCTAGCTTAGGAAACCAGCCAGCACATAAGCAAGCAGTCCATCCTCACTAAGTGTAAGGCATACAAAAACATATGAGAATCTTTCTCTTTCTTTTCTTTTTTTTTTTTTTTTGCCTGAAAACCGGAAGGTTGTCTATCAGAACAATACAGGAAACCGTAGCCGCTTCCTTGAAGATGCTTTGAGTTCCCATCGTATTTTTTCTCAAGTCGTTAGGCAAGATCATTGTTCGTTGGGAATGTAAACGTGTAAACCGGCAGAAAAATAAAAAACTTGTTTTGTGTAAATGCCGTTTAATTTCCTAACTATTCTCTTACATGAGATTAGCAAGGAAAAGACATTTAACATAATTTGACAGATTTTCAAGGATATTATATATTTTTTTCCCCGCTCGTCGACTAACTCAAGAAAACGAAATTACTTTGACCAAAAAATAAAAGTAAAGGATAATTACTTGGTCGTAACTAGTTGCTTTGTCAACCGGGGCAAGTGCGCATTTTGGCGCCCCCTTGTATTGTTGAAGGAGAGGTTTCAGAATAAATTAGCGCCCCCTCTGGTCCAACGCCAGGGGCACGAGACCCACCTGCTCCCCCCCCCCCCTAGTTGTGGCCCTGGGAAATTAATATGAATGGTACAAAAAGAAAAACATGCTTGCGACTGCTATACTTCATCTGTTTCATAACTAACAACATAATGCGAATAGTCCGCATTTCATTTGGCAATACTGAAAATCTGTCATCTCCTAAAGGTTCACTAGAAGCGCTGATTTCCAAAATAAAATCACCGAGGGGTTAACGCGCCAACCTCTCTGTAAGTATGAAAAGACAAAAATGTCCAACGCCCTCGTTCGGAATCGGTAATAAATTGTAGGTTCCGATATAATTAGTCGATATAATTAAAAAAAAACAAAAAAACAATAAAGATTCAAATAGAAGAATAAGTGAAATGAATAGCTTAATGTGCTAGAATACACAAAAGACTTAAGTTACTAATTTGGTAGCAGCATTTAAAGAAGGCATCTCCCACAGGTTTTAGAATAGTAAACACAGGGGATAGTTGAAATGAAGTCGACTCAATTGCCTGAACAATCTGGTATTTCAAGGAGCTGTAGATCAGGGAAAGCTGGCGCAGATGTTACAAAAATTAGCAGTTCTTCTGGTGAACATAGGAGATGACAGCTTTTCAGTTATATGCCGAATTCGAGAAATAACTCTTTTTCACTCTCTTGATATGTGTGAACACAATTAATTAGCACAGTGTCAGGCATGTTTTCTTTTTGCGTCATTTAGAATTACCCTGTATTGTACAGTCAATGAGCTTTTATTGAATTTGCCGAGATCGTTGAAAATTCGACAAAATAAAAAAGGACAGAAAGTTCGAAAGCAATGGCGTCTAAACCCGGCTGTCCGGAACAGATATTAGAATGGTGTAAAAAGTAATATTTCAGAATAACATAAATATGTATTTTTTTCCCAGGTCTGAGTCATAATTTAGACCGCCAAAACGAAGGCAGTCTAAATTTCCGACAAGCGAAAATTCTGACACGGCCGAGAAATCCCAACAATACCTGAATCCCCACAATTTGAAAATAAATTCCATAGGGAATGTATCCAGCTGAATAAATTCAAAAACACTTATGAACAAGATGTGGCGGCGCAGAATAGGTGAATGTATTACGATCGAATAAATTTTTAAATATTCTATTCTAAGCGGACAAGTCGCACTTTTCGCTTTTTTTTTTGCTGAAATATTCATTCCTCACGTATTGAAAAACCAAAGTGTATTCACGCGTAGACTAAAATAAATTTTGAGAATTTAATTTTTCAAAAATTGGATAAATGATTGCGTTTTTTATTATTATAAAATCGTTTTGAAATGTCGGGATTTTGGTGCGTCAAGATTTCGGTTGTGTCGATATTTTTGTCGTGTCGATATTTTGATGTTTCGATATTGTGACTGCCATTCGAGATTTTAGTCTGATAGGATTGCGACTTGTCGGATATTGTCAAGGGCTGTGTCAGGATTCCGGTCTGCCGGGATTCAGGCTGTCGGGATTGTGACCGGAACCCATTTTTTCCCTGATACATTAATACTATTCCGATTAAATTCGAAAATTCAGTGTTTACCACTACTATTCAACCGTACATGCACCTCGCATACATTCCTCTACAGAATATCTAACGAAAAGGTACATGCAGGAAAGGAACGTGTTGTATGTTTGAATATACGTAGTCTTAACGTATTCGTGTTGTCAGAGTTATGCTTGTTTCATCACCGGCTGTTTACTACTGACGCACGAGAACTTAGTTTTGCATGTATATTTCGGCCTAAAATAACAAATTTGGCTCTAAATTACTCTCAACCAGCTTCGTTGTCACTTCCAATGCGGCTTAGAATGATGGAGCATAAAGTGTTGGACACTCTTGTTGAAGGGTCAGTTGGGGAATAAATCATTATTTCTATTAAAACGAAACTTGATTGTGAAATAAAGCAGAGATATAAAAGGAATTATTATTTTTTATTATTATAATCACCGCGATTAATCATCGGATGTTCAATCACGACCATGAGATACTCTATTCAACATGACGTGTCGCTGATTTAAATGCCTCTTTTATTATTCGGGTTTTATTTATTGGTAATTCATTTTAAGAGACGGAACCGGAGTGGATGGTTGCAAGTTCCGTTTATTGCGACTTTCAAGGCTATCCAGTGCATAATATACGCTTTTTTTTCGTTCATATAACGAAGGAATAGTATACACAATATTTTTGAAAACTTTTTCTTTTACACCAAATGTTAGTCAATGCTAAGGAAACTGCTTTTTAAAAAACAATTTTAAGCCTTGAATTGCTTTTAGTTTATTGTCTTAATCATCGCAACATTGAAGCAAACAATTTGTCACGCTAAAGTGGAAAATCTAGAATACAACTAATTCGTTTTAACAATCTGCAATGAATGCTTCTAATATGAATAATTAACAATAAAAATTATTATATAATGAAAAATTAGTTATTTTTGCTACATTAAATTTGCAGCTTCTCTCTCAATGATATATTTTGCGATGTATGTGAAATTATCACCTACTGGGAAATTGACGTGCACACTTTTTCGTTATATTATTATTTTTGAAATTAATTTATTACTTTTTCTGGGTAACGAAAATTTAAAATTTTTAAAAGAAAGGGTACATTTTGTATGCGTTGATCAAATGCGCATTTCATGATAGAAAAATTAGAGAAATATAAGGATAAATATTCTGCTAAAGATTATTTTTTTCTGAATTTATTGATTAGAAATAATAATTTATCATGTTTTTTGCTAGCAATAAATTGAATCAAAGTGGAAATTTCTTTTTTTTAAAACATCATTGATTTATTTTTATTCAATTGTTTACTTTTTTGTGATCGCTAAATATCAAATCTGCCACGAAACATTACAAACGCGTAATAACTTCTACTAAAAATACAAAAGGCTCAACACTTTCAACACTGAAGTATTCCCGTGCAATGGTAACAGCAGCACAAGGCTGAAAAATTCTGGGGCCCATTACAATGCAGGCACGTCTATGACGTATGTACACAAACATATACGTAAATGATATTAAATATTTTCAAATGTTTTCCAGTATAAATTCACTGCATACGTATAATCTGATAACAATACTCGACTGAGAACTACATCCGAAAAAAATCCCGGTTGTAAGCACGATGACCATGTGTCTTGTTGGGTCAAACGGGACAACATCGCTTTCTTTCTTCCACATTAAAGATTTCGGTATGTTATTAAATCATGCATTTCCTTTTCAATTGTTCTGAAAATGTACTTCCCTCTCCCTTGAAGCTAAAATCTTTTTTTTTTTAAATTCAGAAATTGTGAGGAGTTTTAATGAAGCTGTCTAATGTTTAGTAATAGAATAAGATACTTCTTTTAATGTACACACGGTACATTCCATACATCCATTTGTGAAAGTTTTCCGGACGAGGAACTGTGAATGTGGTCAGTTGAAAAAAACTGAAAGTAGGTACTTCTATTTACCTTAAACATGTTTCACTATAGAACCGCAAAAGCAGTTTATGTATGTTTATATGTTCCGTTTTATTTGTTTCTACAAATTTATGGATCACAGTGGCTGTTACGGCCCGATTAGGACATAGTGAACAGAGTACGTGAATTTTTGCCCTATAAGGGAGCCTTCTACATAATCTTGAGATTGATAAAAATAACTTGTAGGGAAAAAACGAGTCTGGTTCAACCTTACTATCAAAATATGCAAAAACAGAAAAACCTTTCGATGAAAAAAACAATTGATAACATCAACCGTAGTCCTGATAAATATGAATGGATTTTTTCTTCCCATGTTACGGTATTGATTTGTTCCGTACTTAGCGAAACTGATCCGAATGATAACGTTATCCGTGATTCTAATAAGTGCCTAAGATGCTAATAACTGTATTCATCACGGTATCAAAGCCCGGTTTTGGTGGCCCAGTAGAGCTCGGCTCTTAGCCGAGAAAGTAAAAGTGTACATCTCACGAATACACAAGCAGTCACGAAACGTTAAAAAACATAAATACCGTTACCGAAAAAATATATAAAATAGCAAAATTTCGAATATAACTCGATCACTCTGATTACACGAATTATTTTTATTGTGTGCTCTAATAAGACTAAAACAGATTCACTCTCACAATTTTCTTTTTTCATAGTGTTATTTTATTTATTTTTTTGTAGGTCACGGTGCAAAGGCCAAGGACATAATAGACATTATAAACCCACCCAACAACGATAGAGGAAACGCTGTGTTTCGCAGGGTGCTGCTGTGGCTCTGCAGGTACGCCGTGAGTTATAAGTAAAAAAGACCGGTCGCGGTGTGCGCGGAGCTCTCTCTCTCTCTCTCTCTCTGTCGCAGGGGGCCTAGCTGTGCCTGGCCTATGCTAGGAAGCGTCCCGATCCACAACCTCACCGAGCAGATGTTTAGGCACACACACAAAGAGAGAAAGGCTGACTCGCTTCGTAAACACCTGGTCGTATTTCGCCGTGTTTCTAGAGACCGCACCTAACATTTCATGCAAAAACTCTTTAAATCGAGGGAATCGATTCCTAAAAATTCGTTCAGCGTGCGTGAAATGTCACAAAACTAATTGATTTTCTTTTCAATCATTACTTCCTTTAACTGTAATCACTTAACAATACATTTGCATATGAATATATTTAGAATACGACTGATATTGGATGGATATTTTATTCATTTCTGTCCATTGGAAAGGAACTTGCAATATACTCAGTCAACAGGACCATTGAACCCTTGGTTCAAAATGGTTCACCCCATAAAAACGTATTGAAAATTTTTTTTTTGTACAAATACGGATGAAAATGGGTGATGTTAGCATACTTTTAATTAAAACAATATATCAACACAGCAATTTAATTAGATTGGATTTTTCAGTTCTCCAAAATGGGTTAATTAAATGTAAAATATACGGTTTACTTTGATTTTAATTTCATTAGACATCTTGATTCTAATGTTATCTTTATTTTAACATTCAAAATCTTGCTTAGCAAAGTTGAATAGTTTTTACCTTGAATTTCATTTCCAATCCCCTCAATTCGGTGCGCTTTTATAAATTTTTGAACCCGTGAAATTTAAGCAGATCTCAAAAAACAATACCGACAAGGAGTAAACTCTGTAGATTAAAAATTTATGTACTTATGCAGCCGTATTTTGAACTGAAACAGCAGTAAAAGATGTACTTTATGGAATGGACTACAGAGGGTTAAACACCACGAATCGCAATCACAACAGGGAGAAATATACTCGATATATATATAAAACCTATTAATCACAAAATTATCGCCAAATAATATAAAGACAATTTCGGATGGAGCAGAAAATACACATTGATTAACATAAAAGAAAAAGTATTTCGTTTCTTAAGTGCGCCCGGATCTAAAAATTTAAAGAATACATATTAGACGCGCACCAGATGAAAGATTCCCAGCGATCACTGAGGTTTTTCTGGGGTTCCGAGAGCAAAAGCAGCGGTGAAAAGGAATATCGAAAGAATATTCATGTTTTTTTGGAAAGGTTCCTGGGAACAGCCTCGTAAAAATGACTCCCATTGCAAGCTAAAACATTATATAGTAATACAATTACTCAAAGTGCTCCGTCTCTGGCAACTGAAGACAATTCTTACTTAACGTATTTTTCCTCCAACAATTCAATCTTAAAAGATATATTTACATATATATATATATATATTCTTCAAAATAATTTATAGACTGTGCATTAGTTCAAAGCAAATACTATCTTGAGGCGCAGAAATTTTCTTGTTTAGTTACAAAAATAACATGAGTCTTTCAATCCCAAACACATACATTCAAAAGCTATTAATTGAAAAATTATTGTTAAATAATCCAGAGAAAATGCCGGATGCAGCTGATAATTTCACATTGATTGATATATAACAGAAAAGTTATTTCATTCCTAAAAAAATGAAATGTTTCCCCGTAAATTCAAAGAATTCATATACATTCACCAGATCAAAAATTTCCAGCCGGGGTCGGGAATCACTGATTTCTTTTCAGAGGTTCCGATATCAAAGGAAGACATAGAAATATCGAAGTAATATTTGTGTGTTTTTCGGAAGGGTTCCGGAAACAATCTTGTAAAAATCATGATTTCTATGCGAAGTGAACTAAAGCGATAGATAATAGCAAAGTGCTGCTCCATTCCAGTCACTGTGAAAACAATTTTTACTCAAACGTCTTTTCTCCAAGAACTCAATTTTGAAAAGGAAAAGAAAATGGAATTCACATGGTCTGTGCATTGATTCAAAACACACTGAATACTATATTGAATCACAAAAATTCTCTTGTTTAGACACATAAAATCACACGAATTTTCGATCACAAACAATATACTCATGTATAAATTCAAATATGCAGATGCATAAACTCAGAAAATACACATAGAGGCACCAGATAGAAGATTTCAGTTAGTGGGGTTCCGATATTAAAAGAGTTAAAATACCGGAAGACCATTCATGTGTTTTTCGGAAGGATTCCGGGGAACAATCTCATAAAAATCGCGATTTCCATGCTAACCATGTATTAAACGTTAGATAATAATAAAATTCACAAGGTACTCCGTTCCTGAAGATAATTCGTACGAATCTACCGATTACGATCAGAATAACAGCTATTAACTAGAAAATTATTGTGAAATAATGTAAATGACATTTCGGATGCAGCTGATATACCATCATATTTATAATCATAAAAATAATCATTTTTTTCTTAAAGTGTTTCCAAATATATCAAATAAAATGCAAATACAAACACGAAGGCCTGAACGAGCAAATTGCCCAGTGAGGTGGCTGAAATTCAAAGACGTTTGGTCAAAGATTTCCCGCAGGTGCTGCACGATCACAAATTATTTTGGTTCCAATATGAAAATACGAGATAAAAATATTGGAAAAAAGATATTTGTGTGTAATTTCTGAAGGGGTTCCGGGAACAATCTCGTATAAAATCATTATTTCCCATGCAACTATATAAAACGTTAGATAATAATAAAATTTCCTTAAGTGCTGAGTTCCTGGCACTGCCCCGACAATTCTTATTTCAGCATCTTTCATCCAATAACTCAATCTTGTCATCATTCGAGTAAGTTTCAATGACACAATAGAAAAAGGAAAAAAAAAAAAATTTCTTAAACGTCTACATACTCGAGATAACGAGAAGAGAAAAAAATCCGTAGACAAAGCTCCAGGTAACCAAAACCTTGTAATGATTTCGTGTGAACTATTTTTTCCTATTTCTCACGTTGCTCCAAGGAACAACAAGGAGAAGAGAGAGAGAGAGAGAGAGGAAAAAAATAGGCACTTCCGTGCGATAAATAATCACTAATGACACTCTCGTGAAATAAAGCATAAACAAAACAAAAAAAAGAAGAAGGAGATGAATAAGAAGAAACACACATACACACTAATCATTGTTATCGAAATGAAAAAGAGCTGGAACACCTTCGAAGACGTTCTTTTTGCTCCACAACAACACTCGAGACATGGGGGAAGAGATCTCTCGAAACGAATCATCAATCGCATATACAAACGCTTCTCCTTCCCGTCTCCGTTATAATGCATTTAAATCAGAGAAATATATATCTAAAAAATATGCACATATAAACTTACCCTGGGTCGTGGGGGGCATCGTTCTGAGCTTGGTTACTGTTTTGGTGGCTCTCGTTTTCCATAACGCAAACGTATACCCCCGTAATTCACACGCTTCGTGAATAGAGGACACAACCACTAAGAACAAACAGACGTTTTTTTTTTATACGATTTAAACCTTTTTTTTTTTGTATCTTTAGTTTGCTTGTAAATTTTTAAAGGTTTTTTTCGTGTATTTATTGTGTATATATATAATATATATAGTTTGTTTTTATATATTGTTTTTTTTAACTACAGCCTAAGAAAAATCTACTACTAAAGAAAGGGTGAGAGCCGAGATATCCGCTCTACTCAGTTTACCCTGTCGCTCTAACTACACGGCGATGAGCGGCTCTCACTACATCTACGGCAGAACCCTTCGCCGCGCGATCGTTTTCGGTGACTGACGCTACCGGGAAGAGGCCAACGCTCGCCAAATTTGGCTGAAGATAAGTAGCCAATTATACCCGTTGCGCAATCGAGGGAATTTATCAATAATTCCTACGCGAATCCTAGCGGAGAGAAGAGAGACGAAAAATCCTTTTTATGGAATTAAAGGGATATTATTACTATTGTTATTATATTATTATTATTATACACTTCTTTCTTCTGGATTGGATTTTCTCAATTAATCCCGATTTAAAAAATATGCATTGCTAAAAATGCATGTATATTTTTCATGACATTTTGAGCATTCTACGGATATATTAAAAATGTATCAGGTAAATACAGTCGTGGAAATATTTGTTTTATTATGGTAAAAATAGTATCCTATATTCATTTATTTATTTTGTTTCGAAACTAATGTTAATAATATCATGCAAAAAATACCTTCTCGCATATTGTTCTGTGAATAAATCTATAAATTATAGAATCTTTAAAAAACCTTATTTTCCCTATACGAAATCAGTTATATATTCATGTGCTTTTGGATTGTTAAAAATTTGACAGTATCCAGACAGTCGCTGAAAGAATTAATTAAAAATTACCAACAATGATTCCTCAAGGAACCATACTCGGTCCTATATATTTTTTTAAATTTATGATTTATTAATAAATATTTGTCACAATGGATTTTGCATGCATGATTTTACATGTATGTTTGGGATTTCGGTTTTTTTTCCCGAACAAAATTAATTAATTTAAACACGGCTAATTTTTCACATCTTGGTTTTACTTCATTATTGATTAGTTGTCTTATGATTTACATCAATGATTTATGAATACATAATTTATTAATAATAATTATTAATAATTTATTACATAATAATAAATGTATACTTTTTTAGAAAATTTTATTTATTTTTTCCAAAAAAAATTAGTTTGTTTAAATACGGTAAATTTCATACAAGTTTGGCTTCTACTTAATTATTATTGTGTAAAAAAATTCACAGTTTTAAAAAATTTTAAATTTGGCTGAAAGTGAATAAGCGATTGCTCAATCGATGGAATTTATCAATAATTCTTACGCGAATCTTAGAAGGGAGACGAAAAATCTTTTTTCACTGGATTAATGGGGGATATTATTATTATTATACGTTTATTTCTTCTGGATTGGATTTTCTCACTTAATTACGATTTTAAAAAAATGTGCACTAGTAAAATGCACATATATTTTTCATGGCGTATTTTGGCATTAAAAATCCAGGGATTGGTGAAAGTGTAGCAGTTAATCATAATCGCGAGAATATTTGTTTATTTTAATAAAAACAGATTTCAATATGTTTTATGTTTGATAAATATATCCATCAATTATAGAAACTTCAAAAAACAGATTATACTCAGAATAAATTGAGGGAAAAAAACTTATTTTGGTTTATATAAAATCAGTTCAGAGTATCCATGTGCTTTCGAAATGGTGAAAAATTAATTTTGACAGAATTCAGAAAGTGGCTGAAATAATTACTTACAAAATAAAATGTGGTAAGTATATATATATATATATATATGCAGGTATTTATAATTATAACAAATACTTATTCACTAAATAGTACTCATTCGATTAAAATTTTTAACTGATTAATCAAAAACTTTTGATCGATTAATATACCGATTAATCGAATTTATTCGAATATTTTCAAATGTTATTCATTCATAGCAAACATGGTGTTGGTAACTGTATGATATTAAAATTGATGCTATAAAAATATATTTTATTCATTTCCCGCATCTGTCCACAAAATGGATGTAAACAAATATAGAAATAGATTAAGAAATGAAAAAGACCGCTTAAAGTTATTTAGTATCGTCCCCTCCTTGCCAGAAACATGAATGTGTAAATTTCTAGAACTTAGAATATATGACTAGAATTTTTACTCTACCCTTGTTACTCTATGGAAGTTGATATTCTAAAATGTTTTGTAAAATGTGTTTCAATAAGGATACACATTTACATTTCCGGCAAAACTTAGATAGCACAATTAGTGATCCAATTAGCTGATAAACCCAAAAGTCAACATTTGCACATTCATGTCTATGGCATAAGGGCGATGATATGCTGAACATGCTTGTCATACCTTGGAATTTCTTAACTTGGATCTTGTAGGTTTTTTTAATCAGTAATTTTCGAAATCATCACTAGTTTTCGTTGAAACGACTGGCATTTCCTCATGTCAAAAAATCTGATCAAAACATTGATTCAAATATTTCGAAATACGGTCATTTATCTCAAATGTTATGTATAGGAACATAATTTAAGACATTTAATCCGTTTAGACAAATAAATCGTGTTAAATTATAAACTTTTAATAAAATTTTTAATGGAATTTCGATCGGATTGATCGAGTTAATTAACTCAATTAAAATTTTAACTGATTGATCGATTTACCATCGTGGAAAAAGATACACAAAGTTCTGGGAAATTGTAACTAGCCAAATATACCCGTTGTACAACTGAGGGACATTTTCAAAAATACCTACGCGAATGATAGCGGAAGGGAGTTGAAAAATTATTTTTATGGAACTAAATGGATGTTATTGTTGTTATTATTATTATTATACACTTCTTTCTTCTGGATTTTAGATTTTCTCACTTGATTTCAATTTAAAAAAACGTACTGTAGTAAAATTCACATCAATTTTTTCTGAACACTGTTCAGCGGTTGTCAAAAAATCGAATAGAATGCTTGGTCTCATTTTCAAAAAGGTCTCTTCGCGTTCTCCTAAAGTCATTCTTCCGCTTTTTCGAGGCTTAGTTCGTCCTGGACTGGAGTATGCTGTAAGGTTTTGGAGACCATACCTACAGAGGGACATAGACTTGGTTGAAGGGGTGCAGAGAAGAGCTACGCGTGTCCTTATTGGCACACAGGGCTTGAGTTATGAAGAAAGACTTCATTTTTTGAATATGTTTACATTGGATGAACGCAGGTGTCGAGGAGATATGATCGAAGTGTTCAAAATTTTCAATGGGATGGATAGGATGGACCATGAACTTTTAGTACACCGCCAATCGACTGCTTTTACAAGGGGACACCAGTATCGATTGGTGAGGGACAATGCAAGGTTATGGTGTCGCAGGGAATTTTTCTCCAATAGGGTTGTTAATAAATGGAATAGCTTACCCCCGGAGGTAGTAAATTGTAACACAATTGACACGTTTAAAAAGAAATACGATAAACATGTTGGGGTAAATCGAGAAGCTATCCATTCTTAGAATAAGACAACCATAAGTATTCTTTATGGGCATTGTATAATATTTTATCATGTGTATATATTGTTTGTAATTTGTGTTAATTGCATTTTTAATTGGGTTGCTGTATTTTTGAAACATATGACAACCATATTTTTATGGGCATCTTTTTATCAGCCGCCTCGTTGGGCATTTTGCCTGTTGTGGCGTTGTATTTGTATTTGTATTTGTATTTGTATAATAACATCTTGAGAATCTACGGTTTATTGAAAATGTATCTAGTAAAAATACAGTTGTGAAATGTGATTTGTTTCATTTTAATAAATATATGGTGTTTTTTTTTTTTTGTTTCGAGCAAATGCAAATTTGTGTTGATAATATCATGTAAGAACACGTCTCCTCGTACCTCGTTCAGTGAATATATCTATTAAGAAGAAATCAGTTTATATAATGCCGATGTGCTTTGAAATTGCTTAAAAATTAATTTTGATTGAATTCAGGCATCGCTGAAGTTATTAATTACCTAATAATGATAGGTGGTCTATATGTAAAGGAACCGTATTTGGTCTTACGAGGCATTCCCCTATTTCTTATTTCGCGATTACATATTTACTTTTAATTTATGATTTATGAAAAATAAATATACAGGGTGCATGGTGAACCATTGATCCTAGAGGCACACTTCCATTAAGTAAAATATCCAAATTATATATGCAAAACTCACATACGTCATTCATGTTGATAGGGGTTGTATAGTTATTAAAATAATGAAATTAACTTTTTTATATTGGACATCCTGTGCTTAAAAATTCTATTAGAAAGTTGTTGCCCTGTCTCTCATAAGGAAAACAGAATGAATTATAAGTGCAATATTCGCTGAGATATTTGATGAGATAATTCAAAAAATGGAGAGGAAATTACAAAAGAACAGCAAAAATGCGTTGGAAGAGCGTTTCCGTTAATTCATGCTGTTCTTTTATAATTTTCTCTCCATTTTTTGAATTATCTCATCAAATATCTAAGCGAATATTGCACTTAGAATTCATTATGTTTTCCTCATGAGAGACAGGGCAACAGCTTTCTAATTGGGTTTTTGAGTACAGGGTGTCCACATAAAAACTTATTTCTCTTTAATTTGTTTTAAAAACTATGCAACCCCTTGCGATATGAGTGACGTATCTGATTTCTACACGTTATTTGGATAATTTTTTTCTAGTTCAAAGTATGCCTTGTAGGAGTAAGGTTCTCCAATAAATTGTAGTCAGTTGCTCGCTATGCACCCTTTACGTATATACAGTTTTGGGCAAAATCGGTGTTTTATTTAGATACAATACTTTTTTTTTAAATTTCATTAAAATTTGTATTTTGCAAAAAATAAACAATATGATTATGAATTTCTTGAAATTGCGTAGTATAATGTGTTTTCGCAGACCACACTAATTTACATGCTGAAAAAACAAAATCATTATTTTTTAAATATGAATTTATATTTTATTACATTTCTTTCACCTTTAAGTATAATTTAACGGGAATAGCGTTCTATGGTTTTGTATACAAGGCCCGAAAAAAACTTGAAATTTGAAAAGATTCTAGTAAATAAAACTAAATATTTCTTATATGAAAGAGTAAGAGTGACAGAGGGTCGTGACATGATAAAGGATGCAATGTATATCTTTTACATCAATGTTAATTATGGCAACGTACATGAAATAGTGATAGTTTTGTACTTCAACAGAAATGTTCTATATAATAGAACATTTATAAATACGCTGCCCATAAAAGAGATTATGGTTGTCTTATTCAAGTATGGATAGCTTCTCGATTTATCCCGCTATGTCTATTGTACTTATTTTTGAACGAATCAATTGTGTTGGAAGTTGGAATTCAAGACTCCCAGAAGTAAGCTATTCCATTTATTGACAACCCTATTAGTGAAAAATTCCCGGCGACACCACAACCTGGAATTGTCCTTTGCTAAACGATACTACTAGTACTACTTAACCGCATGCATGCACCTCGTAAACATTCCTCTACGGAATTTCTAACGAATTGGTACATGCTGGAATGTGGGTGTACTGTCATCTGCCACTAAACGATACTGGTGTCCTTGGCAAAGCAGTTGATTGACCGTGTATTAATAACTCATAGTCCACCCTATCCATACCGTTGAAAATTTTAAACACAGATGTATGTTATTTAAACAAATGAGAACTTACTAGATGTAATGGCCATTCAGATAGGCTATAGAATAACAGACGAATATTTTTTTTAAGCTGTACTGACTGAGAATTCAAAAACTATATATATTTAGGTTTGTGGAACAAAATTATTAATAAATGCGTTAATATATTGTTAGATATTTTCCCATTCTCTTTCAAGCGCAATTAGTACTGTATATATTTATAATCAAATATTCACATTTTTTATTATTAATTTGAATTTTTGTTATTGTTGTTTGTGTATATGTAAATAATTATATTTTTTAAAGTGAATTTATGCGATGATATAAGTAACAAGACAGTGGCATGAGACGTCTAGAGAAGACTCAATAAAAATTATAATTTTCATTAACAACATTTGTAATATATTTGCGCATGTCTTTTAGACGAATAAATTTTCTTTTAAACAAAATCAGTAATATGCTGTATACATACTTTTTTATTTTAGTACCCCCACACACACACGGTAATTCTTTTTATTGTTGTTTCTAAAAATACATAACAGTAAAAGATTAACCACAGTAACATGAGCCATCTGAAGAAGATTGAATATAATTTAAATATTCCTAAGCTGAAAGTCTCATGATCATTACAATAAATAGCTAAATATGCAATGTCGTAACAATTTATATACAAAAAACTCAACAGCATAGCATTTTGTGCAATCTTATTAGCAATGAATGGGAAAAAACTAAGAAAAAATTACAGCAATATCAGTTGCAATAAAATCATACACAAGTCGAAATTTTTTTTAAAATAATATTCACATCATTTTAATTTAAGTTTATTAAGTCTGAAACTAGAAAAAAAATCATATTCAAAATGTCAATATAATTCATCACTTTCTCCTTCGAGAATTGATAAAAACAAAAATTACTAACAATGCTATGAATCTAATTAGTCTCAAAAACCGAGAGGATCCACAGTCTTGGAATGTTTAATAAATTTGATAATGTGTCAATATCACCACCAATTCTTTATTAACAAGCAGCGATTGATTTACTTTTCTATATGAGATTTATGGACTAAAAGATAGTCAATTCATTTATTTTCCAAAGGAAACTACAGTTTTCACTATACTTATTGTGGTTACTATTTTTTTTTTCAATTCAATTAAATTCACTTTATTGTTTCATTTTGTTACATACAATACAAGATGAGACAAAAAAAATCAGCCAAGGGGTCTAAAGACCCATATCGGTTGATACATTGCAAGTTTATAATGAATACTAACTAATAAACACTTATATATATATATTAGTGAATAATATCAACAAACTAAAACTGAAAAAAAGAAATAAAATTTTAAAAAAACGCAAAAGGGAGGATTTAAAAATTAAAATTTCCCTTCGTTCCCTTATGTTTTATAGTATACGAGGGGAAAAAATCAAATATAAAAACAAACTTTCACATGATTTGTAGTATTGTTGGCAACAACAAGGAGTGTGCAACTATATGAAATATCCACTGCATGGTTTTCAGATGAGTGCAAATAACAAAATCAATATAATGTTGCAATGCATAAGATCGAATAGATTCATAATGTAACTGAGTAAGGAGCACTAACCCCCGGAGGTAGTAAATTGTAACACAATTGACACATTTAAAAAGAAATACGATAAATAAATAAAATCGAGGTAAACGAATTAAACCGAGAAGTTATCCATACTTAGAATAAGATAACCATAAGTATTCTTATGGGCACATTGTATAATATTTCATCATCACTGCATTTTTAATTGGGTTGCTGTATTTTTGAAATATATGACATATTTATTATGGACATCTTTTTCCGAGCCACCTCGTTGGGCATTTGCCTGTTGTGGCGTTGTATTTGTATTTGTATGCTTTTTTTTTATAGTTGTAGTAGAAAACTCTCATGCACGTTCATATTTTGAAAAAATAGCAATTCATGAAATATTTGATTCATCTAACAGTTACAAAGTTTACTAATGAGTGTAATGAGTAATTATTATATTCAATTGACTTATAACGCAAAAAATCTTATTTCACAGGCTGTGATATTGAAGCAATAAAGATGTCAAAATTGATTACATTCCGGACATCTAAGCGTTTTATATTATTATTTTATTTTCCACCTAATTTCGTTCAGCACATGTTAAAACAAATTTTAAATAATAAACACTTCTTATGGAAATGGTAGATATGAATGCGTGAAACACATAATTTGAATTAAATAAACGCATGCATTTGTGCCATAAGAATAGCATTAATACTTATAAAGAAAAATGTGAACGACCGTTTTGCTTAATCCATGTAAAAGTAATTTACAAAGTCCATTAATAAAATAATAAGTTCACCTATTATATAGTCTGATAATGTTTGACAACGCTTCCAAAATATCAGCACAAATACATTCTTAAAATATTTTTAACAATTCAGATTAATATAGCATTCATTTTAATATACTTTAATATTTAACAATAATAATTGAAAAGAAAATTCCCGTTGAAACAAATTCACAAAAATTATTATATTTACAGAAAAAAATAATAATTTCTTCTGAAAATATAAATTTTGAAGGAAATAATTTAATCTTAATAGCAAAATACATTTATTTATTTATTTATCTGTTATTTAATTGATTCGAAAAATTACATTAGATTCCAAAATCTTTATAAAAATATTTTTTTTAGAAGTTTAGGGGGAATATTTTTATTTTTATTTCATATATATGAGATATGGGGAAATAATTATTTGCGTTTGAAGCGAAATGATATGAACGAAATACTAAAAAATTTCGCATTGCTTTAATTATCTTCGACGGAGATGGAGAAAAAATAATTATTATTAAAAGAAATAATATTGGATTCTGCAATGAATTTTCACCATCATGATAACCTTAGACAAAAAAAAATAATAGCAATAATAACTCCCCGGAGAAAATAAATTGGATGATTGACTGGAAAAGAAAAAAATTCGATTTTGTGAAAAATAATTATATTCATTTTTTTTAGTGTATGTTTGTTTGTTTTTTTTCATTATTATCATTATTATTCTGCCGACGTAATTGAATTTTTCGAGGTTAAATATTTTGGATTTCATTAAATTTATGTATGGTAAGTTTATATTCGTTGAGTAACACGAGATGTTTCTGCAAAAAATAAAATAAAATTACAATTAATTTTAACGTATTTTTACGAGATCCGTACAAGTTGACTCGAGTTAGCTTTTCTAAGATAAGATCACATAAAAAAAAATGTGAACTAATTGAACGCCGTTGTTACAGAGTTTTGAATCTCTTAATTGAAGAAGGCAATGTAAGCAAAGGCGCGTTCGTTAAGAGAAGCAGATGTAAGGAGAAATCGCAGAGAAAGTGGGTAGGAACGAAATAGACACGTTCAATAAAATAGAAAAATGTATAACACTAATAACAGAAAAACGAGGAGAAAAACTTATAGGAGGGAGACATTATACATCGCATGCGCCTGGGCATCACTGCTTTTTGGCGCGATGAAATATCATGAAATTCGCCAAACACAATCTTATGCAGCGGCCAAAGATTGGAAATACAATCGACGATTGCGAATTGTTTATTCGATAATGGCAGTTTGGCGCAACTCTACCGTTTTTTACGCCTGCAATATTTCTTTTTTTCGCATAGTGTATTGTAAATTCCACTTCTCATGGCAAATAGGTATTTTTTATACCGCGATTTTTTTAAATCTTGTAAAAGTCCCCGAAAACTCGAGACACCATTCATGATAAGCCAGGAAAAAAAAAAGCAATGCACTTCTAACGCTCATATAATTTTAAAATACTCTTAAAACTTTAGCATTATTAATGATAATAAATATACCGTAAGTAAAGGCATTTTTGTAACAGAGAAAGCTTTACAATGCCAGCCAAAACAAGTTTAGAATTAAAGTCACATAAAATTAAGCCGTATATACTTCTGTATTTTTCGGTGAATTTTCTCACGCATTATAAAATTGAGATAAGTCTGTGAATGCAAGGAATCGTGGATACGTAAATTACGGATAAACTTCCGCGTAATATGAAATGTTATGGTATATAATAAACGCAGCCAGTATAAGAAGTAATTGCTTAGAAATATCGAGAGAAAAAGTACTTGTGAAATATACCAATATACCTCAATAAACAGTACTTGGTCTTTTTCCGACATCCATTAATGGCTTACAATTCTTGAAATCATATGATGAAATCATTTGCTTCGCAGACTACACTGTTTTTCGAAATTATTTATTACTTAATCATTCAGTTTCATGATTTTTTTTTCAGTATTATGAATGATTAAATACTGTTCATTATTTAATCATTCAAATACTGTTCATTATTTAATCATTCAAATACTGTTCATTATTTAATCATTCAAATACTGTTCATTATTTAATCATTCAAATACTGTTCATTATTTAATCATTCAAATACTGTTCATTATTTAATCATTCAAATACTGTTCATTATTTAATCATTCAAATACTGTTCATTATTTAATCATTCAAATACTGTTCATTATTTAATCATTCAAATACTGTTCATTATTTAATCATTCAAATACTGTTCATTATTTAATCATTCAAATACTGTTCATTATTTAATCATTCAAATACTGTTCATTATTTAATCATTCAAATACCGTTCATTATTTAATCATTCAAATACCGTTCATTATTTAATCATTCAAATACTTTTCATTATTTAATCATTCAAATACTGTTCATTATTTAATCATTCAAATACTTATTCAATATTTATCAAATTATAAAGACTATAGTCTTGAGTAGGTTAGCATAGTGCATTCATACGGCTTAGCTGGCGAAAATGTTCTACTGCTGACTATTAAGAAGTTCAAGTGTTTTAAAATTAAAGATGAGTATGAAAAAAAAATGTTTCAAATTTGGGTTTTCACGTATGAAACGCAGTATGATTTAATTTTTTTTAACATATTCAAAGAAATTTTGTGAATTTCCCATAATAAATTACTAATGCAAAGAAACTGGAATAGTAAAAATGTAAGACGCAGTAGAAGTCATGTTTTAATAAAACTTGTGATAAAATAATAAATTCTTAGATGCTAACGTCAAATTCAATTTAAAATAAATCGCAAATCCTGAACTCTTTTAAGGAGTTTCCGACGCGCGGATCCTGTCAACAGTAGTTTAATTGGTTACGCAATTTCCACGCGCGGTGGATATTTACCATAGTAATACTGCATTCAAAAATATTACAATAACTTGCTATTATATTTTTATAATAACGAAAATATTGTTTATAACGTTTAATTTATTAATAACGAGAATTGTTAATAATTGGGAGTAATAGCGAGACGTATTGTTAGGTAACCACGGTAACCAGAGTAAACATCCCAAAACTCATTGTTGAGGCCCACGAACCATTGTTGCCTGACGAACTTTTATAGTAGCATATCGTTCAAGTCGGGCCCCGTTTGGTATATATCTAAAATTTTTTGCGACGATCGGTCTAAAATTGTAGAGAACATACACACATAAAGAAAATCAAGTTTATATACTCTTACTAGCTATTATACCCGGTGCTGCTTGGATTTCCCCCATATACCGACAGCATTAAAGAAGTGACAAACATTTTTAAGGCATATACATATCTAAAACACATTGTTAGGGAACCACAGTAACCAAAGTAAACATTCCGAAAATCATTGTGGAATTCCGGGAACCATTGTTGTCCGACGGTTTTTTGCCCATTTCGGACATTTGCCCCACTCTGATGAACTCTTAAAGTAGCATATCGTCTAAGTCGAATTATGTTTCGTATATATGCAAAATTTGGCGAGGATCGGTCAAAAGTTGTAGCTTTGTATAGAGAACACACGCACAGAGACATAAAATCAATTTCATATATTATACAAGCTGTATTACCCGGCGCTGCCTGAGTTTTCTTCACTTACTTGAAGGCACAAATTATAATATACATAATACTGACAGCTTAAAAAGAAGTGAAAAACCACTGTGAAGGCATATACATGACTAAAACGCATTGTTAGGAAACCACAGGAACAAACACCCGAAAAGTAATTGAGGCTCAGTAACCATTGTTGCCCGACAGGCTTTTGCTCAGCTCTGATGAACTTTTAAAATAGTCTACCGTTCCATCCGGGTCCTGTTTGGTAAAGTCGCAAAATTTTCTGACGATCGGTCTAAAATTGTAGGTTTGTACAGATTACACACACATACACAGGCGCATACAGAAAAGTAATTTTATATATACAGTATAGACTTATATAAACAGAGCGATTACTTAATTTACCTTGACACATTTTACCGATGAACCGTTGATTCTAGAAGCATACTAACAATTAGAAAAATGAGAAAAATAGCGTCTAAAAAACTCAGTCTCGTCATTCATGATGCAAAAAGTTGTAAAGTTATTGAAATGAAATAAAAATATCTTTTTATACGGACACCCTGTGCCCAAAAACCAAATTAGTAAGTTGTTGCCTTCTGTCGCTCCTGAGGCCAACAATAAAACTCCCACGTTTCTAAGTGCATTATTCGCAGAGATATTAGAATTGAAAAATCGGAGGAAAATTCAGAACGAACAGCACATATAAGGGAAAAGAATAGTTTTTGCTGTTCTTTCCCAATTTGCAAATACAATATATCTCAGTAAATATTGTACTTAGAAACGTGGGGATTTGTTTCTTCTTTTGGCCTCAGGACAGACAGAGCAACAACTTGTTAATTGTGTTTTTGCGCACGGTTTACGTATAATAAGTTAATATTTTTTATTTATTTCAATAACTATACAACCTCTTGCAACATCAATGATTTATCTGAGTTGTATACATTATTTGGATATTTTTCCTTATTATGTCTCTATAGATGTATATACCTCTAGAGTCAATGGTTCGCCAGTAAATTGCGGCAAAGGGGGGCAATTAAGTAATCAGCCTGTATACTAGTATATGAGTGTGAGAAAAATACATCGGTATTCATTTTTATACGCCATCAATTCTCACATTCAAGACAATTCCATATAAATTTTACAAAAGCATTTATGATCTTCATTGCTACTGAGGATGCGGTAACTAATAATTACAACGTAATTGTAAAAAAAAAATTCTAATTACTGAAGAAACTATCCCGGTAAGTTATGACTACCAAATGACCATGTAATTTCACCACAATTCCATGCGCTAATTTTTACTTATACTTCACGTGAACCTAAATAACAAATTATTGGGGGAAAAGGCAAGGAAAAAAAGGGAAGTATTAAAAGACAAAATTGCTTTCTGGTTTTTATTAGACCCGAGCCGAAAACCACAATTTTAAACGCGAGATTCCACATATTATAATCCGTGATTTATTCGCTTTCTTAATACTTCAAAAAAAATCATAAATAAATAGAAAGAGTTTGGCTTTTACTTTAAAATTATGGTAACTAACTAAATTAACTCGCTAAACCTTAACGAACTCGGCCGTAAAAATGAGCAGAGAAAATACGTATATATATATATATATATATATAAAAAAGTGAGAAATATGTATTTGTATTAAGCGAAGCGAGAAGCAACGCGCAGTTAATTTCAGCGATTAAGTCGCTTAATTGACTTTGGTGAAAAGGTAAAATTCACTCATAGACCGGAACATTCACTCACGTTTTGCTTTTGATTCATTCTTAAAAACCGAATAAAAAGAAAATTTCCCGTGGATAAAACTTTGAGACTTTTCACAATAGCTTTCCTCAAAACTGCGGACCCACTTCCGAAATTAAGTAGCCTAATATTGGTTTTTATAGTTACGGTTATGATCGCAATATACGCAAAGCACTCTCCAGAATATTTAACGATTTCCGAATAAGCCTCTAAAAATCAAATATACACGCTTCTTTCACATATTTTTATTGAGGCGAAAAAAATCACTTTCTTGTTTATTATCTTCTTGAGTTATAATTATAATTTGAGCCAATTTCCAAGAAATGGACGTTCATAAACCGGCTTTTGAAGGCAGAATATAAATAATAATGTGCATTTTTTTTTTAATCGGAACGAGTTGCTTCATCGTCGGAAACGATTTCGAAACGTAACATCATCTGCTTAATTATGAAGTACGAAATAGGTTACTATTATCTGTTTCCTCTACAAACGTTTCTAGATTTAATGAATATATATCATGAGTTGAAATGCGTTGAATATATTAGTTACGTTAAATTAAATTTCAGAACACCAACCCGTAATTTAATTAGTTATTATGAAAGTGATACAAAACGGTACGTTGATACAATAAACTCTACACAAGACTGAATACATTTGCTCTTTCTTCACTTTCGTTTCGACCTTTTCTCATAAGCTAATAAGTAAGGATTCAAAAAAAATTTTTTTATTCGTTCAATCGGAATTTTGGTTTAATTTTCACACAATTTATGAAGTGGTTAAAAGGATATATTGACTATTTCTCGAAAAGTAGTAATGATGAATACAAAATATCGGCCATTATCTCGAACGTCATTTTCTGGCTCTGAAAAACAGGAAAATTTTCTCTTCTTTAAGTCTTTAATTTGTGCTTAAAGTCCATAGGTTATAGTAGTTGTTCTCCACCGAGGGTCCTGGCAGAAGTTTCACAGAGATTGGACTGAGAAAATAGTTTTACTGTTCTTTCTATTTTTTAAGTGCCGAATATTATTTGGTAAAGTGATCCATGGCCTTAATCTCACGTTAAGGTAAACGAGGAAAACGAGGTCCCCTGATGCCTTCGTCTTATTGGCACATAGGGTTCATGGAACAAAAAATTTCAAAACCCCCGTTTGCTATAAGTATGAAAATGTGCGTGGTCGAGAAACTTATTAGGACGATTCTTGTGTGTGCGACTCTAGCGATTCTTGGACTGCACGACACGTGTTAAATTGTTTACACGATGATCCTAAACTCATGGGAAAATTTTAAAAACGTGATATAACACTCCTAAACAAGCATTTATGGGCAAAGAATGTGCGATCAAACCACAATAACAAAAGCGGTAGAGGATGTTTTTGGTCAAGTGCTATTGCGCGCTTGACCAAAAAGCAAATATATTTTTTCTGACGGATTTACTGCAATACGTGCAATCAACTATTCGAGGGTGCAGAGTATTATAATGTGGTTGGCCTTCTCATGGTGCAAAAACTATGAGCCATTACCATAAAGCCAAATTCTACATACATGGTAAACTCTACTATAAGTCATTATACCGCTTAATCATTGTTTGGCTCAGCATTACCTTGATGCTCCTTACACCAAAAAAAAACCGAACTCCAATCTAATCTGATAGTGTATATGCAGCCTAGAATGTTTGATGGCACATATCGCACCAAATACGTCAGGAAAATATGATATTAATTGCTTTTGGTGAAGTACTCTTGAGCAGTCTCTGAAAACACGCTCTACCGCTCTCGCTATTGCTTTTCGACCCTAAATTTATGGTCAAAAATGCTGAATCACCCAGTATATAAAGTTACTTTACATGAGTTTTAAACGTTCTAGATATGGCATGTTCTGGCATGTTCACCCAGTCGTTGCTGGACCACTAACTTTATACGATTATCGATTAATAAAACAAAATATCTATATAAGAAAATGACTTGTATCGAACCTGATGATGTCGATTAAAATTTCATCTGTGAATGACCACTAGACTGGTTAGAGCTTAAACAAAGTCTAATGAACGTTGTTTCACAGTAAAATAATAATCCTGATTATTAAGTTAGCATAAATATAGATTCAAAATATATTTAATAATCATAAATAAGAGTTTACACGATTTTTAATTGATCAAAGTTTTACATTATGATACGCCTTTCTTGTAACGATTAAATTATCACCTAGAATTGGACGGAGATTTAAATCACCTATAATTTAAGGGGGGGTTGGTGCAAGCAAATTTTCCAAAAAACACATTTTCGAAATTTTCAATTTTTAAATGCTATGAAATTTTCTGCGTCGAACTGTTTCAAGTTTTTGTTCTACCTGTACTAGAAATAGTTTTAAAATATTTTAATATAAACTTTTGGCAGAGGCATTAAATATGCTAATGTTTTCCATTAAAATGCTCTTTTCTCAAAATTCTTTTTTTTTGTTAGATATGTGGAACATTTATTCAAACACCACTCATTCTTGAAACTTTGTACGTCTCTCAACACTGTGGTGTTGCATACTTTAACACGAGGACTTCTCATTAAAATTATTTTAAAAATTTTTATGGCACAAAATATTTGTAAATTTTTTGGTTTTTGAAAAAAAAAAACATTGCATGTTGTTGAAGTTAAAATTTGAGAAAAAAATAATCGACAATTAAAATCCTGAAAGCTCATATTGAATTGTATAAAATCACCTATAGAATTTGAGAGAAAAAAAAATTGAATGCCTATATAAACAGAATTGAAAAGTTTTTTAAATGTTCCTTAAAGCAAGATTTTTCCCATGGGAAAGCATGGGAAGTCAAAATCATGCGCCAACCCCCTTCACCCTGTAGACACATGATTTAAACAATTTCTGTATAATTTCTCCCCATAATCTATCATCCTATAGTTTAGGGGGTTATTCACCTATGGGTCACAGGGACTTCACAGATGAGTAATAAAAAACCTCATACAATGATCCTCCGCCACTGGTTTAGAGGACGTCTCAACGATTTTGTTGACCTGGGCTGTGAACCAGAGATTTTAGAATGTGCATTATATTGTTTATAGAATACACAAGAATGTTCGAAAAAATTTCTACAAAAAAAATATGAGCACCCTAAAGAAAAAGTAATGAAGATTCATAATTCATCGAAATTGATGAAAGAAATATATAAATTCAGAAGAAATGAAAACATATCCAGACTCAGTGAAAACCATTTACATAATTAATTATGGAAAAATAATTGAAAAAAATAATAAGAGGAATAGAGAGAGGTAGGCGGCTTCGCTCCCCCCTCCCCGAGTCCTTCCAGAAAATTTATGTTTCCTTTATGAAATTGAAAATTCATGAACAAAATAATTTTCGGAATTACTGCAGTTTTCTCTGCACCTAATTTGGGGGCCCAGTGTCAGGCCTCGTTATCAGCCTATCCATTAACAAAGCTGTGACTGACTAGTTGAAAAAATTTCGAGACCAAGCATTCTATTATTAAGGAACATTTCATACACGATGGGTCGCAAAATTGATCGCGTTGGTGATTTTTAGTCGAGGCTAAAATAAAGTTAAGAACCCCCTGCTATATATAACTGGTTGAACACGATCACGTGTTGTACAGGGTAGGCGAATAGTTCGTAGAAACTTTAAAAATGAATAAAAACCGGAAAATAACCGAAATAAAAAACTGTTTGCAGAGCTATGTCAAGGGAATTTTTTTGACAGAAAAAAGTAACTAAAATAGCCAATAGATGGCGCTAAAAAAGTTAAAAAAACACGCGCACGCGCAAATAACGAACAGAATGCCTCCAAATCGTTTATTACAGCAGTAAGCGTTCCACAGGGGATAACACATTGCAGGCGAGTGACAAATCCAGAAACGGCACAGTGCAGCAGGTCCACATACACGGTTTACAACGGTGAACTGGTTGGAGTATTACGAGAGCGAGTTCTTATAACCGTCTCATTTGCATATTTCCACCGAAGTCTCTCGTAACAGCGCTATCTACCGGCTGTTTTTTTAGTTGTTTTTTTTTCTGTCACAAAAATTCCTGTGACCTAGCGATGCTAACACAGCAAACCTTTTCCTATTTCGGTTATTTTTCCGGTTTTTATTCATTTTTAAAATTTTTACGGACTTTTTGCCCACCCTGTATTTCGAAACATCCTTATGTTTGTTTTACGAATTGTTGTTTTTAGTATTTGTTATATAAATATACAGGTTATCCTGTAAATACTAAAGCGACCTCTATCTCATCAACCGTCTGCCATGGAGGTATGATTCTAATTTAAAAAAATGCTCAAAAAACGGGCGTTCAAAAACTACCTTGTACCAGTCTCGAAGATAAAAAAAATATGTCATAAGATAAAATACCTAAATTTTTATACGGTCCTCCTGTCCCCTCCAACTTCCAATTAGAAAGTTGCTGAGCCCTCTCTCCTGAGGCCAACACACAAAAAAAGTATTCCACGCTTCTGAGTGCAATATTCGCTAAGATATTTTAATTCAAAAATCGGTGAAAAGTTATAAAAGAACACAGCATATATAAACTAACGTAGGACGCTTATTTCTCTCTATCATGCTGTTCTTTCAGAACTTTTCTCCGTTTATCCAATTCGAATATCTCTGAATATTTACACTTGCAAACATGGAATTTTTCTTGTTGCCATCAGGAAGGGGACAAAGCAGCATCTGTTTAATATGAAGTTAGAGCACAAGGGGGGACTTATAAAAATTTAGTTTTTTTATGTTACGCACTGTATATTCACTCTCAAAACCGGTACAGGGTAATTTTTCAACGTATTTTGAGCATTTCTTAAACTGAAACTATACCTCCACGCAGGGCCGTCATAAGAGCATCATGGGCTCCCGGGCCGCGTATATTTTCCTGAGGCCCTACCTAGTAAATTCTATAAAAGTTTCACTAGATCTCATTTTCGTGAGGCCACTCTACTCTTGAGCTCCCTCCCCCCCCCCCTTGAGCCGTGCCCGGGTAGGTCCAGACGGCACTGTGGGAAGGGATTGTTTTTTCTCTCTATAGATTTTTTTTTCAACCTCAGGGACTTCGGCTTTAATTTCAACGATAACGCACAATTCTTGAAGTTTGGGCTGAACATCCCTGAGCAGGGCTGTCTTAAGAGCATCATGGGCCCTCGGGCCAAGTGGTTTTTCTGAGGCCCTACCTTGTAAATTCTACAAAATTTCAACCGGATTTCATTTTTGTGAGGCCTCTCTTCTCTTGAGACCCCGGGCCGTGCCCGGGTGGGCCCATGCGTTAAGACGCCACTGCCTCCACGATGGACGGTTGATGACGTAAAGACCGCATTAGCACTTGCAGGGCACCTTGTATATATCACGTACTTTTTTTATTTATAATTTATCTCAACTCTATTAATACTTGAATTTTTTTTCCCCCTTCACGATTAAAAATTCAAATAAGTCTCGACCAAACTTTCCGTGACCCATCATTTTAATATTTTGTTGGGTTCGTGGCAACTTGATCTATCGACTATAAGATAAAGCCCACAGTCACACTAACACGTCGGACGGAGTTTAACGATTTATGGCGGGTAATTAACAGCCGCAAATATGCGCATAAACTACTTTTACTCAAATAAATTAAGAAAATAGCTGAATTTTTTTTTTCGGCAACGAAGAGCGATCGGTTCCATACGTTTACTCTCTACGCCACAGCTGTTATCAATTAATAAATCAATATTCTTATTTTTATGCAATAAAAATAAATGCATTTCGAAACTTTCAAAACCACGAGCCAAGACTTCTTTTTGTCATTTTAAATTAAATTTGTGTTAATGTTAATTAATATATTGAAATATAAATATTTATTATCTGATTATAATATAGGGCTAAAATTTATTAATTAACAATAATGATGCTTATTAACGTTTCCATTGCGGGCTCTCAAACCATACCTCCGTGTTAAATTCTAGATTTTATTGATAACACATAAGTATGACCGATCTCTCTGGGGTTTTAGTTATTTATAACTAACTACCACAAGAAGAAGGTCCAAAATAATGCTTCTTTCTTTTGAATTTTTCACAGGGCCGTCATTTCAACTTATTTTTAGTGTATTTTCGAAAGCCAGGGAGGGGCAGCGGCCCCCTTGCGCCCCCCCCCCTAAATGACGGGCCTGCTTTTTCACGGCATAGTAACCCCTTTTAGCAGATATGCTGATATAAATTCCAAACATTTTGAGCTGCTCTCAGCCTGCAATTTAGTAACTACACAAAGAAAATTTTAGGCGCCAATACCAATTTTTTAATCGTCATAGTGACTTGATGCCTGGGATTTGTCCCACCCTGTTATTAACATCAGTATTATTTTAACATTTAATTATAAAGGAATGTTATAATTATTATTATTCTAACATTATTATAATTTGACAAATACTGGGTGTTTCACAAAAAGTGACCGAGAAGAACAAAGAAATCTACGGCTGATTTTAAAATTGGAATAACACGTAAGAGATACGAAACCTCGGCTTTTGACAAATAACACAGTGGTTCTTTCACAGTATGAAAACAGGAGCTAATAGATAGATAGAAAAAATTAAAGCCCCGGACTGATGCAAAGAACCTTACTTCCGTTACCAAAAAAGAGGCAGAACAGGAACTAATAGAATGTCTGGAACAATAGGCCGCTGTGGTGGTCGAGTGGTTATAGTGACGGGCTCGCGATGCGAGGATCCGGGTTCGAACCCCACAGTGGTGGTCGGCTGAAGTTGGTTTTCTGTGGTTCCCAACTTCAAGGCGCAAATGCGAGCCGATCACCCCGTTAAAAAGTCGCGCCACAGAGAGCAACAGTCCTGCGACGATAAATCGTTCAATCATAACACTTCACTCATAGTTAGAAAAACTGGTGGCAGATGGCAGCACTACACATAACAAGCATTACAGAGAAACAAAAAACTTCACGTCAGGTTTCACTACACGTACACGCACATTCCCGCATGTACCGATTCGTTGGGGGGTTCCGGGGGGGGGTGTGGGCGGGGCGCATGTGTGGTGTAGCAGTAGTGGGTAGGGCCTCCAAAAAATGGCTGGGGGATCCATGATGATCTTAAGTCAGCCACCTCGTTGGGCAATTTGCCTGTTGTGGCGTTGTATTTGTATTTGTAATTTGATGGACCACTTCTGCCCCGTATAACGGGATATTCCTGTAATTTTCGTTGTTCCGCTTTTTATTTATGCATTTGTCCCGTTTTTTTTCAACGATACTTATTCGAATTTGTAATACAGTAGACTCTCGATAATCTGGGGGTGCGCTAATTCGACCCGTCTAGCATTAAGGTATTTTTAGGCGGTTTTTCTTCGAGCATTGGAGAAGAAAACATATCTATGTGCAGAAGTTTATATTATTTAAATGCGCTTTTTCAATTAACTTCCAGTAATCCGACGCCTGATATGTGCTGGATTAGCGGGAGTCCATTGTATTTACCGAAGTCGTGAATACACGGTGTATTCATAATATAAATAAAATTATAATAATTATGGCAAAAATTATAAATTTCCATCTCACATCTCTCAGGTTTAACGTCCATTTGTGAGGACGACTATTCGACACCCCAGTTTACCCTATTTTTCTATTTTGAATTTTTTTTTTTTTTCATTTTAAAATGTATTTTTGTTTACTTCGATTCCTAGCAGCCCTTCCTACACCCTTCTGCAATTTTAGCAGTAATTAGCAAGTTGCATTTAAAGCAATAAATTGCATGCAGTTTTTTGGTGAAATTCAGTGACGCAGACAAAGAAAGAAGAAGCTCACAAAATTACAAAGTGGTTAAACACTTAGATCTCGAAATTCATTTGCATTACTAGATTTTTATGTCCGCTAGGGGTTCGTGTATCGGCAAAGTTATTTTATGACCACCCTGTATGTATTTAAAATAAACATGTGTACACACAGCTTCATGCTCTGTATATCCGTATTTGTTTGTCAGTTTTAACGTTTTTTCCCCAATTTTTCAGCGATTTTAAGTGCAATTAAGGATTTTGCGGACGTCCCGTATTTTACCGGAATTTAAAATCCAAGATCCGCTTATTTTTCTGAATGAAATATGGTCATCAAGTATGAATCTACCTATTTATTCGATTTCATATGGATATTCCTAATATCAATTACAACAATTGAATAATTCTTCATTCAGTTAGAATTGATGTATCAAGTCCGCCTGCGGACCACCTATGCCATCGTTGCGGACAACCTCTAGTCCGGGGGACCATACGTTAAGAAACGCAGATCTATAGAGTTCGAGTATCCTTGGAAGCTCGTCGTCTGCACAGTCGACCATTTCAGACATTCTGTATATAACATGACAACTAAGTCAGGATGCGGTACTTGTCAGCGTTTTCCCAAAGAGTAGAAGGTCTGTCCGTTTGCATTTTAGATGGTTGCGTGTCGTGGCATCAGTGGTGAGGGTGTTGTGGTAGTGGTTAGTACAAGCGCATTCACGAACATGCATTCGCCGACATGGCATTCCCGCCGAACAACGAGACACTTGACATCCAGGCATACATATATCTAATCAGAATTGCGGCTAATTTCCTTGCGCTCGGATGGTTCCGCCGGTTCTTCCCAGACAGAACCATCCGTGGAGATCGGTATCGGATGTGAATAAATCTCGTGACACATGTTATGGGCAAAACACAAGCTGTGACGTCAAGATAATACGGAAGCTTGTTTTCGTTCGTCCATACGCACATGCATGCATGCATACAGGCTGGACGTTCGATTCGATAAATGGCATTCGTTGTGAAATTCGGTGAAGGTGAAATTTCCTCGTAATTGGTTCATAGGAAATCGATGTGATGCCCGCGAATGAACGACCAAACAGCTGCAACGAATCTCAAAATTCAATTACTGCTTCAACAGCACTTTTAGGAATTGATAACTTATTATAATCATTATCATTCCGACTGTTGTTGACAGAAAGTCATCTGGAAAATGACCTTCCTCATCTTGTACCACCTCGTCTCTCGATGTGCCCGCAAATTCAGAGGTTTTCTCCGCTAGTGCCGCCTATCAAATATTTTTAAATTCGCATTCGAATTCATGAGCGTTATTTTTCCGATATCTCAATACGTAATTTATGCATTGGGTCATGTATGACCCATAATTACCGGACGTTTTCTTGAGCTGCAAGTACATGCATCTAAGAGAAGGTGCCCCATAAATGCGCGCGTGAATAGTTTAAAAATTCATAAACATTGAAGGCATAGGTATATTTGAATACGGTTTGCGAGGAAGTTATTCTCACGGGGGGGGGGGGAAGATTTTTTATTGGCACTAAAAAAAAATTGGTTCAAATTTGTGTTGATAATGCACAAAAGCAAATGACTGAAAATATGCAAACATATCCCTATAAAATGCACGGTGTACGATTAACAGTTCTTACATAAGGTTCTCTAAACGATATTGACATTGGTGGTTGAAGCACTATATATGAAGTTGTTTTACCTCAGCCATGGATTTCCAGCTGAAGTTCTACGAACGTCTTGGACACAAAACAGATTGAAGAAAGATTCAGATACGATCAATCCTGGTTCACTTTTGTGCAGCGCCATCTATTGAAAAAAACTTTTAGGAATTTTTTTTAACGTATCAAATAAAAGCATTCCTCTTCCATGAGAATAACTTTTCACAAACCACATTCAAATTTACATATTCTCTAATTTTTTATGAATTATAACGACGTGGAATTGAAATTAATCGTTAATTTTCATCAAATGTTTTTCAATTGAATATTTAAATACTGTTATAAAATAAACGTGAAAAATATGAAGCGAACTTTTGTTCAGTCATAATTATTGTAATACATGTATTATGCTTCTTCATCCTACCTTGAGGATATTACTAATTGATGTTTTTTTATTCATGATGACCACAAACCCATTTCATTCCTTAATTATTTATTGGTGAATGAAATTCTCCATTACAATCCCTGCTTAAAATAAAGATAAGAAAAGTAAGCTTTTTGTTAACACAAAATAGGATATTTTTACAAATATAAATTACGGGAAATGTCCCATATGCAGGTCAGACATGTAATAAATTATTTTTTCTTTAAATTGTTGTTTATAGAAAATTTGTTTCCACTATCTTTCAAAACAAATTACCATTTTCATGATATTTTAGAAAATTTCAAATTTTTTTACGGTATTCTTGGATGAAATGATGATGACAGTTTCTCACGATGTTTTAGAGAATTTAGTATTTCTAAGTATTTCAGAATATTTTAGATTGATTTTTTTTACGATAGTATTCAATATTTTTACATTCTTTAAATGTTTTATATATGATTTAAATCTTTGATGTCAGTCAAATACCTAGCCTAATCTAATATATTTGAGATTTACAAATATTTAATATTATTTAAATACTTAGTATTATGGTAATAATTATTATTATATAAATACTATCAAAACATTCAATATTAATCAAAAGTTTGATTTATTTTTCAATTTTATTGTACTGTATATTATTAAAATATTTTATTTATTTTTTTTATATTTGATACTAACCATATACAGTCGATGCTCGTTACAAAGACCCCACGTTACAGCGACCGGTAGGATAAGTCACAACTGTTTCCATAGAACGACTATCATATATGTTTTACTTTCGATATATAACGACACTCCCAATACAACGTCCTTTTCCGAAGAAATGAACGGGGGAGGGGTCGTTATATCAAACGTCGACTGCATTCGTGGCGGGCGAAGAGTCTGCTACACATTTAGAATATTAACAGAAAACAATCTGACTAATTGACATAGTATGGTTCAGTTAGGACTTTTCAATCAAAAAGAAAGGTTCGAAATTTTACTCACAGATGGCACTGAACAACAACAAAAAAAGCAATTTCAACGCAGACAGTGCATAATTAATGTTTATGACGATTTTCACATCGCATAAAACTACCACATTGCAGTATGAGCAGCTGAGGTTCCATTTAAACGGGTGAAAGGTTGTTCATGTGTTTAAATACGTTTGGGTAAGCTTCATGGAAGAATAATTGTCCCTTGGAGCCACATAGATGTCATTTTTGTGTGTGTATTTGTGTATTGCCTCATTAAAAAAATGTATAGATAGTTTTGTGTAACGAAAAATTGTCATAAATAGAGCCCGGATTATATGCATTTGAATATTTGGCCTTTTTTTTAGCATTAATGCATAACATCTTTCATAAAATTTAATTAAATCATAAAATTTTTTCTCTGCAGGTTGGATTTAGGGAATTATGGTAGAGTTAGTATAGTAGAGTTTCCAGATATCAACTGTTTCATTGTAACGCTATTTCTAGAAATAGTGTGTCAAGTATATTCAATTTCTTTTACAAATAGCGTCTAAATTCTTTTGTTACTGGTATTTCGTTGCTGAGCTGTGCCACGACTAACCAAAAAAATGAAAATGTGCAAGTAAAGGAGTATATAAAAGTTATTTGTGTGCATGTGCAGTCTATGTATATGTGGGATATTTTTTGTAAATGAATATGCACTAAGGGAAATAGACAATACGCAATTTGAAAACATATCTAATTTTTTTGCATTTGATGATTTTTTAACACATATTTTCCTCATTTTTCGGCACATATTTTAGAGAAAATTCCTAACTTTTTCAGAAGTTTTAGTGCATATTTTTGGTTTTTCAATTTTTTTGAAAACTTTTACATATTTAAGTGCATATTTTATATTTTTTAGTGCGTATTTGCATATTTTCAGAGCAAATTTTGTAGTTCATATAATCACTCTAGGGCCATGATAAGTATTTTCGCACAAATTGCAGCTTTTATGTTGATTGGTTGATTATTTTTATTCTGATTTTTGAAGTGTATCCAAGGCTTTCACCTTTCCTGTATATCTGTGAATCAAGTAAGTTCTTGTAAATAAAGTGTGACTATTTCAAAGTTATTGTCCTATGTATATAACACAATTGTTAAAATATAATTCATTAGCATAAGCTGCATTCTATCTAGCTTAAATGCATTTTTTTCAAATTAATCATTAAAATACATTAAATTTTTAAGGTTAAGATGCAATAGCAGAACGTGCGATTGTATGTCATTTCAGAAGAGGGGGGGGGGAGGAGAAATATTGAATACAAATGCATTAATAATGATTTCGATACCCCGAGCAAAATAAAAATTTTTACTTCTCCTAAATATATTCAAATAAATGAATGATAATAATATATCAACTTGCAAACGGATAAAATACGTGACTCGCGTAGCACTTCATCATTCAATAAAATTCTTTCTCCGTGCTAAAAAAAAATAAAAAAAAATACAAACTGTACTATATCATATGTTTCTGTTTCGTAAATTGATATAATTTAGAAACTACTCCAAATAACAAGCAAAAATAAAGAATACGAAGCACGCTCTAAACTCGATTCCGTCGAAAGTTTTTGAAATTTGAGCCTAGTTTTAAGAAATTTAGCGACTTTTGTTTTTTTTAAAAATTACTATAACGACAGTATAAATACGTAAAATAAAATAAATAAAAATAACATAGTCTTAAAATCTCATTTACTATCCACTAGACAACTGAAGAGAATATTTTAAAGTTCGCTTCTCCGTAAAAATAAAAAGTTTTCCCCAAAAAACATAAATAAAATACATTTTTATGTTGTTTTTTTTTTCTTTAAGGTTAAACACAGAAAGGATTGGTTCCCCGCTTTCACCATTTTTTTTTTTTCTGGGGAAAAAAAGAGGAAAAAGATGCTCATATTTATCCTCTCACTACTCACACTGTAATAAAATATTCCCCTCGGGAAAAGTAAAACTTCCTCGGAAAAATTTCCTTAACTGTAAATACACGCTCGTTTATTTGGTTTCGCATTATTAAATTTCTTGGGCTATCTTCTCGACGAGCTAAAATGGCCCGCTCCCGGGGCCCCCACGAGCGGGCGGAGCTGTTTTCGGGTTCTTCTTCCCACGTGACGCGGTAAAGGGAAAAACGGGAGAGAAAAGTATCAATATATCGATTAACGATATGCGAACAGCGCAAGGTAAATACATGGCCGGGGCGAAAAAGGAACTGGTACAGACTCTCCAACTTCACGCGAAACCCTCACCTATTTCATTTTAGTTTGCTTCTTTTTTTTTTTTTTTTTCCTTCAAAGGTGTACATGGATACCGTCAAGATATGCATTACGATTGCACTCACGGAAAGTACACATTCGAAATATATTCTAAGTAATGTATGTATATAACACACATATTAGTCTATGGAATTACAGCACCATCGTATCTCTAGGGGAGGTTTGAATGGCAGCAGTTACATTTCTCGTGAAGACTCATTTCTTCGTGGATGTGTCCTCGGAAATTTGCATCGTTATTGTTGATACGAATGTCATGAATCGTGAGAGATTTGTATGAAAAAAAATATATACCAAGTTATTTTGATGTGTGCCTAGCTTTGGAAATTAGAACATTTTTCCCTCTCGTTTGTACGTACCTTATATGTAACCATTTTCATGTATATGTTACTGCCAAAGCCCAAAGTTGGCGACTTCGTGAACTGGCCAGCCCAGTTGGCCCAGCTAATGTCCGAAATTCGATCTGTCGCAGGGCTTTGGCCAGCCCCTATGCGTCGATCCCTATATATATGAATCACTCCTCTATCGATATTCAGATTCCTTTGAACGTTGGGGTCGCAATAGCTAACCATAATAAAAGCATATAAATATTAGCTATAATACCCGGTGCTGCCTGAGTTTTCTTCAATTGCAGCAGAGGACTGAAAACTTAATTATTAATGATCTGTTATATAGACTATTCATTATCTCTTTCTTTTATTATGAAAAAACAAATTAACTGATTGGCACGAATTTTTTAGTATTTTATTTGCAATTGAATGAATTTTTTGAAGTCATTTTTGAAAATTCGACTTCATGGTCTGTGACACCCCTTAAACTACTAATAATTATTCATTATAATCAAGTATATACCCGGTTTGTCTTTGTCAGAAAACTTTCCTGTCACAGGGGTACAACAGAAACGGTGACATGACCACAGAAAAAATTGCTACCGCAGGGAGCCCCCCCCCCCCCATTGTGGGGTTAGCTCACCAACCTCTCGATGAGTGTATAAAACAAGCTTGCCGTTCGGAATCGGCAATAAATTGTAGGTCCCGGTCTAATTAGCCCTCGTGTGCAAATGACCGTGGTGCAACAAAAATGATCAAATGATTATAATCAAGTAGTTAACCAGTAGTTATGAAGTAGTTAGAATATTTAATTCTATTCTAATCTATTCTAGTTATCCAATTGTTATAATTAATGGTTAACTACTTGATTATAATCATTTGATCATTTGAATAACTATAATTGTTAATTAACAAACGTCAGGAAATAATAAATTCATGATGGTCATAATTGAGTCATTGAAAAAATGGGCTTTTTAATTTACTCCGAACAGTATGATCTTAAATATATTAATTCATAAATTTATCATAAACTAATATAGCGTCAGGAACTAATAAGTTTATGTTGGATAATTGACCCATTTGTTAATTGTAATTACTGAATATTTATAATTATTAATTAACTAATAAGCGTTAGGAACTAATAAGTGGATGATGGTCAATTGATTCATTAAAAACGGTCTTTGACTTGATTAATGTCTGAAATGAAAACGTTTGCAAGCGTACTTGAGGCTTTTACCAACTCGCCTTCGAGCTTTTGCCGTAAGATATTTATAGTCTTTAGTTTTTGTGATTGCATTTTTAATTTGGTTGCTGTTATTTTAGAAACATATGACATCCATATTTGTTACGCGCATCTTTTTCACATCCATCTCGTTGGGCGCTTTGCATTTTGTGTCCTTGGCGTTTGTATATTTAATCAACTAATACAAATCTTCTAATTGTGTTTTGCGCAGTGTAGAAGCAAATTTATTGCCAATTCAGTAAAACTGATTTAATTATCTTAGTTTGTAAATGAAATCTTTGGATGTGTTTTCCGAAAATTCGTGTTTTATGCTTTTTTCTTCACAAAAAAACTAGATTTCTCACACGTTTTTCAAAATATTTCTATGAAACTGTATCCCCACTATATTTTAGTTAGCTCCGGCTGAGCAGCGAACTAAAAACTAAACGATATTCCTAAAACTTTCTGATTTACATGATCTTGAATTGAGAATATCGAGTAATTTTTTACGAAAATATTTGTTCACGTAAACAATTATATCTCACAAAGGTTTCATAGTATTCTGAAAGTTTTTGGTTCTTTACACAGAATAATGTCGTAGAAATAGTCTGTGTGAAGAACATGTTGGTACAAGCAGTAGTTTTTATTGTAGAATGTCCTGCGCAAATCTGCAAATATGCTCATTTTACATATAAATTGGCAATACATTTTTTTTTGATAAAACACTCATGAAATAACAATTATTTTCTCAATTTCATACTATATCTAAACCAAAACCGCATTCGTTTTATCCAAAAAAAATGACCTTTTAAAAAAAAATACCCCGAAAGCAGGCCTTAAACAATGTAAACTATCCGTGAATCTAAGAACAATGTATTTAATGAATACAGAAAATTACAAAGAAAAATCCAGTTCTTGGTCCACTGATGACGATGAGGCAAGTTCATGAAGCTCATACACAGCTTAATCTCGTTATTCTCGTCCCCACAGGATTCCAGAATCATGGCATATTTAGCAAATTCTTTATTTCCCTAAGCATAACAAAAATAACAATAATAATACACCACGCTGATAATTACTCTAAATAAATGGGGAAAAAGAAAAATAAAGAATCACATCCCACAGATGAGTGCAGCGCACACAAGAAAAAGTTCAGCTTCTATTCATTTTCTCTATATACCGGATTTAGTTTTTTAATATACAGGGTGTTCTGTTAATGGACCGAAAAACTCAGAGGATTCTTATTAGGCATCAAGAGGAAGAAATAATTGCAATGGAACCTGGTGTCGCAAAAGTACCGTTGAGAGAGTGAAAATCGCGAAAAACGCATGCAGGTTTCGACGTCACGCTGGAATGACAAAGTACAGTACAATAATAACTACTACAAAAAAGATTTATTTGATTAATTATTACAAGAATTGTTGGAAGTGGCGGCCGTGACGTCATTGTAGCATCTACCGCGACGTAAAAATGATTTCCGGACGCGCTCGAAGATACCAGGTATGCTTTTGATGTCTGCCGCAGCGACGACAATTCGCGCTATGAGATCCTCCGGTGTGTCCACAGGCGTCGCTGTGCTGAGTACCCATTGTCATCTGCTCGACCGTAAATCAGATGCATATCAGCGTATTCCTCGTACGTGTAGTCATCCATCACAATACTCATTGAAACAGACAACTGACTGCTACACGTGCTTACTACCGCAATAGCGCTGATTATTTACGTCGACCGCAGCGCATGATCATACCCCAACGCATGCGTCTAGCGGCGCTGCTTACATTTAATATGATGAGCGCACGCATTCAGGGATCAACTGACATCCACCTTTCGTCTACTCTGGACTCAGAGCCTGCATGCGTTTTCAGCGATTTTCACCCTCTCAACGTAGTTTGAGACACCATGTTCCATTGCAATTTTTGTTCGTGTTGGTGCCTACTAACAACTCTCTGAGTTTGTCGGACCATTAATAGAAGACCTTGTATATCTACTCTATAATATAAAATCACAAACTCGAAAAGGGCCTGTTGCTAAGCAACCGAGTGACGGAAGTGGGTGAAATTTTTGAGTGACGGAAATCTGTTATGTTTTTGTGTTACGGAAGTCGGTTACGATTTTGGGTCAAGTATTCATTTAACTCTAGCACATATTGGGACCCATTTGACCCATCGGGACCATGTTATGTGCATGTACCGAGAGGCTAATATATCCTACAGCAGGGCCGTTAGGCTGGAATTTAGATGGCGAGCCCCCAACCAGCTTTTCAGGGCCCCTCTGTGGTTAATTTATAGTGTGAAAAATCAAAAAGTGATAAGAATCGTTCTGGTCTTGTCAGCCCTGTCCTTGTGGGGGGGGGGGGGTCATGCCGAGAGGTATGTATATGTATAATATACATATAACAACAGTGCTCCCAACACACAGGGTCGGGGTACCCGGGGGGGATTGTACGTATACCTTCATGGGAAAGTTAAAAGTTTTCATTTCCAGGGACCCTGGATGAATCTCATTATTTCCTGTTGTAGAATTTGCAACAGCGGATGCCCGAGATAAAGACAGTCTGGGCCCCCACTAACAGTATGCGAATTGGTGTCCCTGGTAATAAGTTGGGGGCCTGGATTTTATTCGTTGGTAAAACGAATACAAATGAATATGTTTCATGGCAATCACAGCGGGGGATGACCGACAAGCTTCCAAGTCAGGGGCCCCATGTTTACAGGTTTCATTTTGGGGGCCCTGGATGAATCTCATTATTTTCTGTTGCAGAATTTGCAACAGCGGATGTCCGAGATAAAGACAGTCTGGGGCCCCACTAAAAGTATGTGAATTGGTGTCCCGGGTAATTGGTTGGGCGCCCTGGATTTTATTCGTTGGTAAAACGAATACAAATGAAAATGTTTCATGGCAATCGCAGCGAGGGATGACCGACAAGCTTCCAAGTCGGGGGGCCCCATGTTTATAGGTTTCATTTTGGGGCTCTGGATGAATCTGATTCTTTTTGTTTTTTAACATTATGCAATTCGCAACAGCGAAAGACCAAGATAAATCCAGTCTGGATTCCCCACTAAAAATCTGCGTATTGTGTTCCCGCTACTGGATGTGGGGCCCTGGATTTTATTCGTTGCAAAATTGAAAAACAATGAAAAATTTTCGTGACCCCTTACAGGGGTGTGTCCTACAAGCTTCCAGGTCAGTGCTCCATGGGAATGTTGATAGGTTCTAATTCGGGGCCCCTGGATGTATCTCATTGATTTTTGTTGTTTAACATTGTAAAATTTGCAACACATCGGTAGCCCGAGATATATCCAGTGTGGGCCCCACTAAAATTCAGCGAATTGAATCTGGGGCTTCAGTTTCTGAGGGTGCTTGATGAATCTCATTTGTTTTTTCTTGCTTTATCATTATTTTTATTAAAATTCGCTTCTTCAGTAAGCTGGTGCTTTCACACGTCTCTTTCCATAGCACGCTGATAAAGTGGGACGAAATAAACAAGATATGTTGTGAAGAGAAGTGGGGGGGGGGGGTTGGCCGCCAACCAAGGCGGCAGGGGGGCAGAGCCCCCTTAGTATATAGTAGATGACCGTACTTGTGAGAGAGAGTGAACTCGATATAATTGACCCTAAATTAACGGTTTTTTTCCAAACATCACCGAAATACTCCAATTTGAGGAATTCTGAAATCGGGTCTCGATATAACGAACTCCTATTTCACAAATTTTACGATTGCAACCGATATAATGAACTCTCATTTTGCAAATTTTACGATCGTACTGCGGTGTAATGAACGTTCATTTCAAATTTCATGATCGTATCACGATATTACGAGCTCGCATTTAGCAAACTTTTCGATTTAACAGATGTTTCCAAGTTCTCAATTAACAGATTCGCGCAGGGACAGGATTTGAAAAAACATTGAATCGTAAAATTCATCTCATGCATGTGTTCGTTCTATCGAGATCCGACTATATTCATCAAACATACTACCGAGACTCATTTGAGAATTATTTCCATATTTATCAAATTCACATCAATTGCATTGAATTGTTATGCATAATCACCGGTAAAAGCGACAAATTTCAAATATTTATCCAATTCAACTGGTACGCTTTGGTATAATACATATTATCATCGATAAAAGTAATAATTTTTTTAGAAATCAAAATTTTCCAACGACAGTTGGGTATCACGCATAATCGCCAGTGAAAAGTGATAAATTTATCAGACTTACCGAGACGATTGGCGACGAACCAATATTTACCAAAACAAACATACGAAAAGTCACAAAGAAAATAATGATGGGAGCAAGTTCATGAGAGGCTTTACATGTTATCCCCACCCAACGGATTCAAGAATAATAGTAAATTTATAAAATGCCTTATTTCCCTTGGCACAACAAATAATATAACAATAATAATAATGCACCACGCAGATAATTACTCTAAATAAATGGATAAAGAAAAATAAAGAAGTGATCCCAGATGAGTACAGTGCACACAAAGAAAAGGATCAGCTTCTATTTATTTTATCTATAACCGGATTTTTTTTTTCGGATAGAATAAGAAAAAAAAGGGAATCCTTGGATCCACCAGGTAGAGAAATTGTTGGATTTCACGGGACTGACAAGAAGAATAAACCAAAAAAATAACAACTATTATTCCAGCTTCTGAAGTATTATTTTTTAATCAAGCCCCAGCAGCAAGTACTCGGTAAAGCCTCTATAAAAAAAAAAAAAAGTAGCCGGAGCCATTACGTATTAATGTCCTTGGTTTTTTCGGGGTGGGAGAGAAGAATATTGTATGTTTTTATTTATCTATATATAAGTTAGTTGATGGTAGCTTGGTTGTACTGTATGTACTGTGTACACACACACACACACACACAAGCAAAACGTAACACGGTAGGAATACGACCAACTTTTTCCCCTCTTGAGCAATCCACCACGACCTACGACGATTCCAAGAGGCTGAGAACGTATTGGTACGGTATATAGTCTCGTGTTTTTCTTGGTGAATTCCTTATTTTATGTTTTTTCCTGTTTTATTTTATTCTCTTCTCTCTAGAGGAATGAAGTGAAGCCAAAATCCTCCGCTGCATCCTTTGCTCCTTTATTTTTTCTGACAGGATATCTTTTCCCTTCCATTCCATTTTTTTTTTACCCCTTTTTAGAACATTTTTCCTGCCCTTATACCTCTTTATATAAAAAAATTTAATCTGAATATGAATCTCACTGTGAGATACGATTTCTTTGAAACATGCTAAATATCCATCTAGTCAAATGGGAGAAAGCTTCAAAAAATGGGAAAAACATTCGGCCACGCTTAATTGGGCAACGGATTAACGGATACCCTCCACTTAATCCTTTGAGACCCTCGTGCCACAAATGTGTATTGGTTGCTTTTTCTCACGATGGATTTTTTTTTTATCTTGACCTCAAGGAGTTAAGCCCAGACCTATAGGACTGTACATGTTTTAAGTTACAAATGTGGTGAATATGATTTTTGGGGACTTATCAGAGGGCAGCGCTTAGAGCTGAACTTTCGTGAGATTATTGGCTTCTCCAGGAGAAAGGGCCTTCGAAAATAATGATTTATTACATAAAATTAGCAATAAAATTCTGGAAAAAATTGTATGTGAAGAGGAATATACCTTGCATTATTTTAGCCACAAATAAAGTCAATTAATAATATAATAATAATAAAATATCTATTATTAATAATAATATATATTTATATTAATAGTAATAAATATTATATATAATTATTTATTATAACAATAATAAATAATTAAAGTCAATTATTTCTTCCCAAAAAAATTAGGTATTTGCTGACATTTATGCTTTTAATGCATTTTTTCAGTATCAAAATTGCAAAAGTATTTTGAAACTTCCAAAAATATGAATGCTTGGATCTGAAAGGATTAGTACTATGATAAAATAAAAAACAAAAAAGAATTTTTGAGGAAAATAGATTTAGAATTAATAAATAAAATAATTTCGGAAATTTTTTTGAAATTAGTGAAAGAAAAAATTTCAGAATCAGTGAACAAAATATTTTTGAGAAATATTGAAAGAAATTATTTTAGAATTGGTGAGTGAAATATTTTTCAGAAATATCAGAAAAAACAATATCGAAATGATTCTCCAGAATTAATGAACGAAGTAATTTCAGAATTAGTGAAAGAAATAATTTTCCGGAATTAATGAAAGAAATGATTCTCCAGAATTAATGAACGAAGTAATTTCAGAACTGATGAAAGAAATAATTATCCGGAATTAATGAAAGAAATGATTCTTCAGAATTAGTGAAAGAAATAATTTTCCAGAATTAGTGAAAGAAATAATTTTCCAGAATTAGTGAAAGAAATAATTTTCGGAATTAGTGAAAGAAATGATTTTCTAGAATAAGTGAAAAAACTATTCTCCAGAATTGGTGAAAGAAATGATTTTCCAGAATTAGTGAAAGAAATGATTTTCCAGAATTAGTGAAAGAAATGATTCGCCAGAATTAAGTAAAGAAATGATTTTCCAGAATTAGTGAAAGAAATGATTCGCCAGAATTAAGTAAAGAAATGATTTTCCAGAATTAGTGAAAGAAATGATTCGCCAGAATTAAGTAAAGAAATGATTTTCCAGAATTAGTGAAAGAAATGATTCGCCAGAATTAAGTAAAGAAATGATTTTCCAGAATTAGTGAAAGAAATGATTCGCCAGAATTAAGTAAAGAAATGATTTTCCAGAATTAGTGAAAGAAATGATTCGCCAGAATTAAGTAAAGAAATGATTTTCCAGAATTAGTGAAAGAAATGATTCTCCGGAATTAGTGAAAGAAATCGTTACAAAGCAAAATATTTTTGAGGAATAGTGAAAGAAATTATATCAGAATTAGTGAAAGAAATATCAAATAAATAATAATAAAATTAGTTTCAAAATAATTTATTAATCAATTTCAAATAATAAATAATCAAAATAATATCAAAATTAATGTAAAAAAATTATCAAATAAGAATTTCAGAATATATAAACAAAAAAAATGAATAAATAAATATCTTCGGTTATTCTGGGCCCGTTGTTTTCACTCGGTACAGCGTTTGTCCAATCCATTAAGACGCCACTGTGCATTAAGCCCTTGTAAATCCGGATAGCATCCTACAATTATAAATACCGCCGTATGACTTGGTGTGGAGACCCATGGGAATTTCGAATTTCGCCCGCAACGCATTCAAGAAATTTTCAAAATTCCATATAAATTTCTGAAAGAGAAATTTCAATCCACAACTAAGTAAAAGAAATATAAATGAACAAGATTCCTATTGAAATAGCGGAGGAAAATAATTGTCATCACACGCAGCAAGCAGTATCTATTATTTGTTATGATGTAATATATCAAATAAGGGGAATAATGAAATGGAGTTATATATAAAATTCAAGGAAAGTTTATACCTTATATTTTATCCGATTTATAGTCTTTCTCCACACAAAAAAAGGGGGAAAGGAGTCAGAGAGAAATATATAATTTATTCGCATATTGAGATTCTCCATGCATTAGATTATTCAAAAGATGAATTGAAGTGGATAAATAAACAAAGTCATCAAGGATATACGACCTTATATATGCAGAGAGAGAGAGAGAGTTAGACGGAGGGAAATAATCTCGGAGAAACGCGCGGGAAAAATGTTTCTATGATTCTTATTCCATTTGCCAACAAAATTTGCATACTATGATAGGAAAGGTTTTTTTTTTTTTTTTTTATCCTACGGAGGGAGTCGTAAGCAACTGCTGTGTGCAGCCCATAAATTAGAATGTTACTCCTTCCTCCTCCGGTCTTTTTCATCCGTTTTCCTCCGTATATTTCTTAAGATATATCCAGAAAAATTTTCACGCTTCAGAAATGTTTCTTTTTTTTATTATTTTGCTATTTTATGCATAGAATTTCTAGAGATGCAAGTCTCTCACCGAAAATGTTCGATTTGTAGTTTTGGATGCCCCTCAGGTCAGTGTCGTCTACATGCGGCCGGTGAAATTAAGTGAACAATTTCACGGACAGGCATTAATGGGAGAAATAATTTGAGAACCGGTGAAATTTTAGAATAATTTTATTGGTAGAAAATTCTCTAACCTCCTACTTATTATATTTCAAAATCTACTATTAAACATGCGAGAAATATCATTGAGCTGAGTTCCCGCTGCCACCTATCAAATACAAACATAACTGTCTGTTATAATTCTGTCATATAACATGTCACTGGACCTGTAGAACGTAGCTCCTCGTAGAAGTAGGGACTGAGAATAAATTATGCAGTAAAAATCCACACCATGCCGTCACATTTTGGTGAATGCAACGTAACCTCTAAGATAGCGTGCGGATTTTCTGGTTCCCAAATTCGGCAGTTGTGAGCATTGACTGCACCATCCAAATGAAAATGCGCTTCGTCTGTTCAGAGGATATTCCATTCTGAATAGACCTCAAGAAACTGCAGTAAGAACCGGAGTCGAGCGTCACAATCATGTGGAAGCAACCGCTGCACAAGTGAAAGTTTGAACGAATAATATTCCGCATGATCTCATGGACAAATGAACGTGGCCTATCCAACGCCTGTGCTACACGCCTGACACAAGTGTTACCACGAGAATTTGAAGCTCTGTCCTCTTCCACCTGAAGCGAAACCTCCTGTACTGCGTCTACAGAAACCGGGTTTTCTTCCTCTTCCAGGACAAACAGCCAAAGATTTCAAATTTCCTTATCATACTCCGAAGTTTCTTAACATTCATTGGACCTTTCCGAATCCTCTTCCAAGTCCGGTATTTCCGGGGAGCGGTTACTGCTGAATTGCAGTTTTGGTAAAACAGATTTTGACTAAGAAAGCGCGATCGCGCAAACTTATCGTCATTGTGAGCAGCAAAGACATTGAGAAACAAGGTCTCCGCGAATGTTTCTAGGTTTTACAACAGCTGCGTGACATCACATAAATTTACATCTTTACTACAGGTATTCAAGGTGAAACGCGCCTCAAGTTGGAAACCGCAGGAAAACAAACTTCAGCCGACCACCACTGTAGCGACGGTGGGGTTTTAACCCGGATCCTCGCGGTGCGAGTCCGTCACTATTACCACTCGACCACCACAGCGGCGACATTATTCACTGCGGTGTTTGTTATTTGTGATATTATATTTTGTCGTATATTTTATCTAGTTTTTGTTCGAAATGCGCCCCACTAAATATCGATAATGCTTCAGCCGGTAATTCGTGGCTGAAGTAGATCAACTTCGACAATAGTATTTTATCTACTAATGTCACGCATCCTAATGAAAACTTCATGTACGCGTCACTAACATGAAAATTGAAAAATAAGCTGTTTATCGTACACATTTCATATGACTGATTTATTTTGTTTCTTGCAGCACCCTCTATCAACAAAAATTTGGATGGATTTCAAAAAATTTTCTCTACCAAAACAAATCCCCCTTTCGTGAGAATAACTTCTTCGCAACCCGCATTCAACTATACCAATTTCATGAATTCTTACAGATTTTAAACTACGTATTTACGAATTCATTGGGCTCCATGTCTTTATTCCATTCGTTCATTTAATCAGCCTAAATTAATAGACTATGCGAGCAAACAGACCCGATGAGAATGATCACGAATCATGATCCGAGTGCTTGGTTCCACAAAGATACTGAAGATACTACTAATCAAGACACCATGTGTACTGTGGATATTGCAGGGGGATTAATTTGCATACTGAACTGAATTTGTTGATTGCTGCGGCAGCGGACGAGTAGTGCCGACGATGGGCGGTCGGATTGCTGTAAGCTGATTCGATGCGAGTCCACGCGTGACCAAGAAGGAACTATTTAGGATTAATTGAAAATCACTATTATATAAAATTACTGTTATAAAATCACTATTCACGAAATTATCAAGAAGTATATTCGCATATTTTAAAATGAAAATTCGAATTTCACAGTTTATTAAAAAACAAAATTACGTTCATCATAAATTCAAAAATATTTTTTTAAGAAAGTCACGAGAAAAATAAAACTCGAAACATAAGAGCAAAAGATGTTTCATTTTCAAAAAAAATTATTAAAAAAGGCTAAAAATCACCATAGATAGCAACTATAGTTCCATGTGAAAGCTTAATTACGTTTTAACGTTTTTTCACGTATTAGTGGGTAATTGTGTCACACACACAATCTCTCTCCGTCACCAGAATTTTTTTTCCTCCCCCCCCCCCCGATTAATAGGATCAGAAAACAATACATTCCAACTGTGTGAGAGTCTGAGCAATACCCATGGGATGAAAGTAAAGGAACTCCATTATCTGTCGCCTGAGATAAAATACCCACGCAGTACACAATGACACACGTTCAGTTCAGACTGGTCATCAAAGAAGCATCAGGAAAAGTCTATTAATTTACTTACAAGGAAAAGCAAAATTATGAAAAAATTTAAATACATTGTTTCACCCAGAAATACATCGAAACAAAAAAAAGAAAATAGCGTCGGAATGCAATTACCATTGTAACGAAAACAGTTGTTTAAAACTATAACAGTCGGCTACTCATCGCCTCTTGCACTTCTTGGCGATAATCTATAAAAAAAAACTTCTTTTCACTTCCTTTTCTTTTTTTGCTCCACAGTGCTTCTCTGTTATAGAAACTACTTATAGTTATTTCTCTTCTTTTTTTCTCTTTGTCTGTGCTGTACTTCGTAATGTGTTCTTTCATTGACGTCACTTCAAATCTTTGTCGTCATTTTTTATGAACTAAACAGTTTCTCTTTTTTTTCGAATCAATTTTTATTCAGTTTCATTGATGCTATGCTATTCTATCATGCGCACGAGTTGTTTTTAATAGGGTTTTTGAAAATTTTTAAAAATTTAAGCTTTAGAGATGTGAAAATTTGTAGTGTATAGGTTAGACAATTATTTGTACAATCACATAGGCTATATATATATATACTGTATATAGTAAGAAAGGAATATTTTTAATATTATTTCCCCATAAAAAAGTTTTTTTTACCATGTTAAAAGGTAGGAGATTCCTTAAGTATCAATAGAACAAGAGACGGTCATTCCCTCAATGTGCTACTACTGCTACTACTACTACTACTAAACCACACATATACCTTGTCAATATTCTTCTACGGAATTTCTAGCGAATGAGTAGATGTTGGAATGTGCGTGTACGTGTTGTGAACCTAACGTGTAGTGTATTTCTTAGGAATGCTTGTTATGAGTTGAAATATAGTGTTCCTATCTGTCTTCCGAATCCGTAAGCAGACACTTAGGCTTTGATCGCATGTCTTGTGTCATGCGTAAATTTTTTTTTAAATGTTGTAGGTCTGATTGCTCTCTATGAAGAGACTTTTTTAAACTGGTGATTGGCTCGCATTCGCGCCTTGTAGTTGGAAAACTACAGAAAACCAACTTCAGTGAATCACCACTATGCTGTCAGTGGGTTCGAACCTGGGTCCTCGCATTGCGAGTCTATCAGGATGCCTGCACGACGGCATAGCTTTTTTCTCAATGTACTGAGTTCTAATTCTATTGATTGCTTGGGTAAACGTCGCCATTAAAAGATAAAGCGCCGAAAAAGTGTCAGTATATCAGTGATTGTTGCGGTTTATGGACGTTATCAGCAAGGCTCATTACCATTATTCTCTATGGGAATTAGTCGGGACTGTTTTTGCCGAGGTGTCGTTACAAACTAGGTCATTATAACCAAACCAAAAAGCCAACCATGGCTCCCTGCTCTGTCCTCATGGGGGGATATAAGCTGGTTACATCGTGAGTCATGGTGGAATAACCGGCACAAACAAACCCATTGAAAGCAGGCTATAATGGCCTGGCTCGAGACCGATCGTAATAACCGAGTTTGAGTGCAATGTCAACTGACTTTTGAACCACCCGGTACCACAATCGTAGGAAATAACTCTAATCGATGGCTCAGATGACACGAACACGTTTTCCGCTGCGAAACATTTCAGCGATATGCCGTACAGGACGGAAAAACTATATTTTATTAAGTATTTTCACATATCGTTATCGACGAACGTCAGTCGTGTTTTTTTTTGTATCCCTCGTGACAAGGAAAAAAATATATATATTTCTCGTCGAGCAGTGAACTTGAAGCCTATAAAATAGACAGATAACAACAACAAAGTGAATGCGACATATTTATAACTCAGATTTCACATCATAGGATGAAGTAGGAAAAAAGGAATGTATATTATATATATATAACATGAGCCCCTTCTTCTATAATCTGGATGCTGCTGCTGCGGAAGGAAAAAATTGTCGTCGTCGTCGAAGAAGAACAAGACGATGTTATTGCTGTCACCAGCTCTGACGGGTTTGTTCCTAATATTTTCAAACTGTAAGTTTCTTTCTGCAAAAATTCTTCCCATTTTTTTCAGCGAAAAAAAAACAACAGAATAAACCATCTTACAAAAAAACTTCCTAAATTCAATATTTCCTGGTATGTTCGTTGCATAATCTATTAAATGACGCAATATGATGACGCAATCAATGACTATAGTGAAAAAAGTACGTTTGAGGAAACCAGGTGCCGTCTCACGCCAACCAAGACACCATCGACGGCTTTAGTACAAACAAAGTATTTGAGTAAGCAAGTGCTATCGTACAACAACAACTCAATCAATGGTAGCGGTATTAAAAATTATAGTTTTGAAATAAATACTAACACTGCAGACAATATCGATGGTAGTAGCATAAAGAAGGACATTTGAGGAAATAACATGATGCCTTACACCACTTCAGACACTGTCGATAACTTAAGTATAAACAGGACATTTGAGGATACAGGTGCTAGCGTACAGCACCTCAATCGATGGCAGCGGTATAAAAATTATAGAACTGAAAAAATCCTACGATGTTAGCCAAAAATACGTGGAAATGAATACCCAGACCGCTGCTTCGGAGCTACTATAGCCTCTTCGCCAGTGGAAAAACTTGTTATAGCGCAGGTCACTCGCTAAAATGAAAACACGTGGTTACACGGATCGTGGCAGCACGTGGTATGCCATAATTAGTTGCTACCCGGCGCTAGAGCCATACGCTTAGTCTGAAGGTCGGACATCGCGCTAGGAGTCCCACTCAACGCGTTTTTCTTTCATTTCAGTCTAAAAACCTGTCCATTCAATATTATACTATTATTATTACAATACTGCCATCCGCACTGTCATCATTACGCCTCTCCCACTGGGGAGGCGTTGTTTCTTTATTCTTCATTGGTAGTTAATTTCATCGTTCTAAATCGTGTACCACTTCTCTCTCTTGTTCCCCTAATTCTCCTCTCATTGCAGTCTTAGCAATTCTGGTTTATCTTAGCAATTCTTTGCGAATCGACGAAAAAAATTTCAGTTCCAACATCGCGCAGGCGCGTTCTTTTTCCTATTACGTGGACAGCGCCATCCAGTGGTGGACGCTGTCGCCACACATCGCACTTCACTCATAGTTCGAAAAATAGATGACAGCACTATTACAAGCATTACATGGAAACAAACTTCACATTAGGTTCATAACACTCGCGTACATTTCAACATCTACTAATTCGTTAGATGTTCTGCAGAGGAATATGGAAAAAATTCATGCGTGGTTTAGTAGGGGTAGTAGCCTTGACAGCAGCCCTGAAACAATCGATAATAGACAAGACATCACCGCTAAACTATCTATAGATGGTTTGTGCTCCAAATTTAGTGTCATTCGGACAAGTATAACGCCCTTGTAACATACACAACATGCATTCAGAACCAAACACTAGTTTGAAAAACCTCATAGAAATGGTCCAAAATTAGGTTTTTTTTTAGAAATGACGCATGTATAGCTTTATAGAAAATGGAAATCCTCGTGATTTTTCTACATTTCAGTTGATTTAAAATATTAAACTAATACAAAATTTGAAATTACAAGGGAAAACACCGATGGGGAAATCGATTCTATCTCTACATTCACTTCCGACTGGTAAGTATTGTTAAGAAACATGGAAATATCGTGAAAGGTGATTACGCGGTGGAACTTATATTATCTCGAACGATAAGAGATTTTCTCTAAAGATACACACACTCCCAACGTCATTATAATTACAACGATGCCGAGAAAGAGTAGGAGAAAGAAGTACAAGATATAACTGGGAAAAGAGGCCGCAATTAAACAACGGCCTAAGGGCGAATGTCGCAGTAAGGCTCACGAAATAAATTCACCGGGGTTTGCTCTTTTAGCTGCTTCTCGACTACCGAGCGAAAATCTTTCATGGGAGGGGGGGGGAGGGGAATGGCACCCGCGGCACTACAGCAGCACGGTCGCAAATTTGAAAAATTAAGGAATTTCTGCTGGCTTTGAAAAGTCTCACACGCCGCCGAGGAGTTCTCACAGGAGAAATCCGTAGAATTTTCTCGTCGCAATCTCCATTTCCACGCTCTCTTGACTCGTCCTCATTATACTTTACATTATTCAAGAGTCTATAAATAAATCGTGTTTTTGAAATGAATACTCATACACCGACTAGAGGTGGCTATTGCGATACGTCGCGTAGGTAATTGAGTCTTTTACTTTGAGTAACTGGAAAATCTATTGGAATTGATAACATTAGGAATGATAGGTACTGAATGTTTTGTGCTGGGGAAATAACCCGTGAATACATATAGGGTGGCTTGAAACTACTAAACTACTATGCGAAAACTTTGAAGAGAGGTTGCCGAAATTCGCCATGTTTGCATAGAAAACTAATTTGAAACAGATTTTGTTGCTTGACAACGATGTATGTAGCGATATAGCAGCGATACGATGCATGTGGCGATATAGCATCGACGCGATACATATAGCGATATATCAGCAATGCATGCAATGATATATCAGCGATATAGCATTGATATATCAGCGATATAGCATTGATATATCAGCGATATAGCATTGATATATCAGCGATATAGCAATGATGCATGCTGCGATATAGCTGTGATAACTAATTTGTTACATTTTTTGGGCATTGAAATTTTTTTTCTTCAATCAAAATGGACAAAATATCGATCGTAATCGAAATTGAAACTTTTGGATATAATGACAAGCAAACTTTGTGTCTTTTAAGTCTCTTCAAACTGGACAACTAGACACATTTGACACATATATAATGTGTGTCAAATGTCATGGGACATTCCAATGTCTCATGACAAATTTCTACAAGCAAAACCTTAAAGGTGCATTGAAATGTCGGTATAATTCATATTTCTCAAGGAATTGAAATAAGTAGATGTTTCTCATAATTTCAATCTTCCTGAAAGGTCAACACGTTAATGTTTTTTTTTTTAATGTAATACGCGAAATTCTTAAAATGACGTATAGATGGCGAACACATATATATTCTAGTTTTATTATTTTTCTCTATTCAGAGAATAAGATTTTGGCCCTGTAGTTGCACCATGTATATCTGTGGTTCCCAACTTCGTGGCGCGAATGCGAGCAGATCTTCCTGTTAAAAAGTCTCGCCTCAGAGCAACAGGCATACAACGGTAGAAATATTCAATTATTTCACTTTATTCGAAATTTCAAATAAAGATGTCAGCACTAAAAATTCGCACACAACACTTCATACGCACTCAGGTTGTTAGGTACACACGCACTTTGTTCCAGAATCTGTAATGAAACTGGACTGGAAGAGATCTCGGTAACGGGTTGCAAAGCCTGGTTGCAGAGTCCTGGCGTCCGCTGATTCATTGCACACCGTCTATATGCTGAAAAATATGAAGGAGATTGAATGTTCGGTGAAATAGAGTAGACACACGATCTACTGTAGTGTCTTCCCACGTACAGTTCACACGTGCTCCAGTCACACTTAGGCAGTCGAGGAATGCGCATCACTTGTTACCGAAGCCTCGACCATATTATATGGACATGAATCTAGAGATAGCAACATCAGATCTACGCTGCTATCAAAATCAGTCATGCCTGATTTCAAGGTAGCCAAACGTGTATTCTTGGAAATAAGAACAATAGAAGTGTGTAACAGTGGACCACCAAATCCCAGTCAATTTTGGTGACTAGTTATGAAATGTAATGTAAATTGCGCATACACGGGCATTTTATTGAATTTGCAATACCTCAGTGTGAGTGCCATCTATCATTCAAGAATGAAAACTAAAAAAATAATTAGTATTATTGTTTTATTTATTATTTTTATTCATTCATTTTTTTTTTTCTGCTGCTCCCGCAGTGAGAGGAGCATTTCTCCGACTATTCCCGCAGCCAAAGCGTAACTAACTGGTTTAGAAACTGACTAGTTTAAAGTTAGTTTTAGTAACTAACTGGTTTAGAAACTTTTCTCGTGATGCCAAATAGCTCACATGATGTTCGTTTCCATTACGTCGCAGGAAATCGATTCGAATACCAGAATAAAACTGCCGTTCCTCTCGTCTCTTGTAATAGATAAACCTAATATTTTTGATTGCTGAGCTTATTCAACACAGTAGAGAATGATCCAAAGTAGAACTACGTTAGTGTCGACATGGGGGGGGGGGGGGGCTCTTGTTTTGTGTGTAAGAGTAATAACCAACCTGGAAGATATTATTGGATTAAAAGATGTTCCTGAGAGAAGGCACACACACACGCATTTTCTTCTTGAGGTACGGTCGTTGTTCACGGTGTCTCGTTAGCAGCGTCAGTTGTGCTTCGAGAAGTGCTTTTCGGAAAGCCAGTAATTTTCCTATGGAATTCGTGTAGCCGCTTCTTCCCCGAAAAATTCTGGCATCTAGTCTCAGAAATACCGTTAATTAAAAGTCATCGAAGTCTCTCTTTCTCTGTGTGTATGTATTTGATGGCAGAGCATCTTTGATTGCCTGCCTGTCTCTTCTCCACCGTGTCCTCTCGCGTATCCTCTTTCTCCCAACCTCTTTCATCTTCGAGCTCTTCTTCAAAGTCAGTACTAGTATATATGGAGGACCCTCTGGGGACTGGCTAATCCAATTTCGCGCGAATCAGGTCCTCCTCCTCCTCCTCCTCACTGACTAGGCTGCCACACTTTTACCTTCCCCCCCCCCCACCACCATCGTCCAATCAGCTCTAACGACACGGCGAAGCGATTTGCATATTTTTGTTCTAAGCTTGACTTTATGTAACGACCGATCCAGTGGTAAGCCAACCAATCCAATTAAGGCAAAGCGAAACAGAAAGTTAGAGGAAAAATGAATAAAAAAAACAAAAGTAGAGGAAAATGGAGACTCGTAGGTCACACAACACACCAACACACACCGATGAGGTACGTACCAGGTATAGTACTCGAGATTGGTTGGCCGCCTTACCTTTTTTTTTTTTTTTTGTGTCTCTTTTTACTTGGGTTCGCGTTTCGCTCCCTTCAAATATTAACGTTGGAAGATTCACACAGGCTTCTTATGGAGAGAAGATGCTTATAATAAGGTTATAGCGTCTCCTACTTCTTCGTGCTTTTTTTTTTCTTTTATTTATTTCGCTACCGGAGGCGAAAATTAATTTTCCTCTGCTACTTTTACAATACCTCCGAAATAATAGCTAAACATTGGAACGAGGAAAGTTTTCTCCGGAGAAACTTGCTGAAATAAGTGCCACGAACGGTAAGTAGTGTTCCTTTTCCCCCCTCCCTAAGAGTCTGGGCAAAATGGGATTTCACGCAAATGAAAGTTTATGCTTGGTTGAATGTGCTGGATCGAATGAGTGAGTTCAGACTCAAAAAGATCGGAAAGATGTTTCTGTTGAGAGACGTAAGGCCCTTAAGTGAAGTCCTTTAAGAATTTCGAATATAAATGAAGGTTCTGGTAATCGGGGCTCTCCCAAAGAAATTAATATATTTCCTTAAAAATTAATACATATTCTGTGAATTTTTCCGAAGGTGAAATGCAACATATTGCGAAAAATAGTTGAAAAGTTTAAATTTTGATTCCTCCGTGAAGGGTCGGGCTTCACCATGGATTCTGGAGATTTCCCAAAAATTTTAGAAGATTGCCTTTTTCCTAAAATGCGACAAAATTTCTCGTCAGACATTTATTCTTTTGAACATATGCCACGTCATGCCACACTTCAAAATCAACTCAAGTATTCATTCAACCCTTACAACGGCAATGTCGAGGTACGTCATATAACTTAATGCCTTTTATTTCGGCAATTTTGAGATATCTAGCTTTCTTAAAATCCTCGTATTTCGGCAATGCTAACCCCAGGTACCGTTGTAAGTTTTCTGTTGCTGAAAACATGTTTTCCTTTCCCCTCCCCCCCCCAACCTGTTAGATCAACTGCCAATGGGCGGAGTCAGTTTTTGTTCAAAGTTTCATAATAGAAGGGAAAAAAGACGGTGTTTTTTCCCCTTTTTTCGTCAAAGTAGTATAGGGAATATGCGTACAGTGTAAATCGTAGAAAAAGGTGGAGGTATCCCTTGTTTGTTGTTTTCTATGATTATTCTAGGTGTTGGAAGGGAAAGCACTTATCAGCGGTACAAAATCGGGAGAAAACATATTCCTCTTAAAAAAAAAACCGTCATTTTTCACCGGTGTCGAGTGGTCATAGAGACGGACTCTCATCGCGAGGAACCAGGTTCAAACGCCATTGGTGCCACAGTGATGGTCGACTGAAGTTGGTGTTCTGTGGTTATCGACTTCGAGGCACGAATGCGAGCCAATCTCCCAGTTAAGAAGTCTCGCCGCGGAAAGCAACATGCCTACAATTGTACAAATATTCAATCATCACACTTCATTCACAATTTTAAATACAGATGATATATGGACCGATTATATACACTTATAAATCAAATACAACCCTAGATACGTACTCAAACTGGTAGGTACACACACTTGTTACAGACTGTGCCACGTAGCACGGTTGGAAGAAGTCTCGACAACAGAATCGGTCCAGCGGCTGAATTCTAGTGTTCATTCTGCGAGTTCAGTGATTAACACATTGGAAGTTATAATGCGGACCAGAGGCAGTTTTCTAAAACTGTTTAACTTATTACTAGAATAGACAAGACTTTTAAAATTATTGAAAAAGTGAACACATTTCAAGAAGTCGAAAAAAGGCGTACCACAAGGATACGTTCTGAAACAATGTTTTAATTGTCATTAAAATATTTTTGTAAATTGAAGCTTAATAGCAAATTGATATACTTTGCTGATGATATAGTGCAGGGGTGGCCAACCCGCGGCACGCTTGCCGCAAGTGGCACGCAAACTCTTTCCGAAATTTATAGAAATTCTGTTGACTTTTTCAATTCAACTCTTAAACAATCCTTTTGTTATGAATGGTGGTCTTGTAGGCTGCCAAACCTATATTCTGTAAGGTAGTTGCACTCTTAATAATAATAACTATATGATGGCATTCTACTCAATGCGTGTGTGTTCGGTTTTTCATTTTTGGGCATATTTGCTGTCCATACGTCCCATGTGTACGAGATTCAGGATCGTCCGTATGAGGAACATGCAATATATAATGCAATTGCATTCCATATCAACGAATTCTTGGGGGGTGGGAGGCTACGCCCTCTTACAAATTTTATTAGGGAAGGATGGGCCCAACCACCTTCAGTTCTCAGGTTTCGGTGTCTATGCCAGCATGGTGTAGGTAAGATGAACTTCTTCCGATATACATATGTACACAATTTGCATTGCAATAATTGGATTTATGACTCAAAAGTAAAAGCAATTTAGCTCTCAAAATAAGTGACAAACTGAACATTTGTGCAAAAATTAGGACAACCGAGCAATATTTTGCAGGAACGAAGAAAATGGTCTCCATGTCAAAATCCGCAGGACTGCGAGTGCAACCAAACTAATTTTAATTGTGGCACGGCTTGGAAAAAAGGTTAGTCACCCCTGATATAGTGCTTACGCGTTGACGATACTGAAATGGTGCACTCAAGCCCCCTCGCCGCGACAAGGCGTAGACTAGAGGAGGAAAACGGGGGAAGGAAGGCCCGACAACCCACCTCTCTCTTCCCCCTATGATCCCGGCTAGGTCTTAAAGCCGTTCAGGCAGTCAGTTATCTGCACGATGCGTACGGTCGACCGCGCTTCACTTAGTCAGTCCTAGAGGCTCTGACCCTTGCCAACAAATCAGCATAGTATTGGAGGTAGGATCCGTCCGAGATCTCTTCCGCGACGTCCTTTCCGCTACCCTCGGCATCCAGCTTGGCCAGCAACGTGGACTTGGCGTTCACGTCCTCGAAAGACTCGATGTAAGTTTTCTTCCGAGGCTGCTGGCGGGGAGGACATTTACGAGACTTGCTCTCGACCCTCTTGGCTGCCGGGCGCTCGGGCCTCCTACCCGCTGGGGTGGGGATTTTCGAGCGTGCACCGTTAACAGTACAAAAAAGTAGAGGAGGACTTCTTAAAATCGATTTATGCCTAATCAAACATAAAATTAAATTAAACACACAAAAACTAAATACATTGTGTTCAAAAACCAGAAACATAAACCCTAACACAGATATCACTATTAAAACCCATAGCCTAAACTACACTGACAATAAGCAGTGTAATTGTCAAGAAATAAATAGTGTCTGAATATGATTACATGGGCATAACAATACAAGATGATTTAAAATGGACATTTTCATTATGGGAAAATAATTTCACACCAATTAATTCGAAATATTATCTGATCTAGACCTGGTGGAAGGATTTTATAAAATTCCTACAGGTAGCAAAGTGTAAGTAAATTTCTTTTATTTGCGTAGTCTTCTATCATATTGTTTTTGTATTATGTCATTCACTGTGTTTCTTTGTTATTATGTGGGTCATGTCTTTGAAACAACAACAAAAAAAGTAACGAAAAATGTTTCCAGAATTCTTGGAAGAAATGTTTCCAGAATATTATTGAAATATTTTTAGACGTAATTGATACTTAATGAAGATATCTCCATATTTCATGTAAAAATAATTTCAGAACTAATGAAATTCTAAAGTAACTTAGGACTCTTGTTTAATTTGGATCCGCACAGGCCACGTTCTACCAGCACTTTAAGACGCCACTGTGTAAATCTAGATACCGCAGTAAGATTTTTGTGTCCTTGGGCTTCGTAGAAATCTTTTTTGGGCCGCAATGTCTGAACGTTGGATACCCCTGCTGTAGACCATCATGTGGGACATTTTAAAGTATTTTACCAATTTTCCACTACTCGGTCACACGAAACGGAAGAATGAACCCGGTATTCCATAATACCAATATAACTACATCCGAAAGCGTACGGTCACTTTCGACGATATAGTGTAGGTTTCTGTATTGCAAAAACATATACGACCGAATAGAGAGACACAATGGAAAATACTCCACTCTTCGTAACAAAACGAAATCGAAACATGTGTGTAGAATATCTCCCGAAACAGAATGAGAAGAATTGTTCAAAAAAATCCATTGAGTATCATTAGAGTAGCGTTTGTTCAAACGAACTAATGATGAAAGGGACAAACATTATACTCTTTGGAAAATAGATAACAAGGACCTACTTCAGATGAGAGAGATCTTTTTTTTCTTCAGTTCTCAGAGCAAATGGTGTTTCAGGAACGTAAATTCTCCAGAAGTTGTTGTCGAAGCAGCCAATTCAGATGCTTTATTTTCTAGAAGAGTTCTTTTTTCTCTATATGTAATGTTTCTCGTGTTCCCATTTATTTTGGTCCCAACGAATATATATTTCTCATTCAATATACTACGTACATATAAATATATATATTCTTTTTATTCTCCTAACACTTCTTCGACAGAAAAGCAAACATTTTGAGGGTTGTAAAGAAGACATGTTGAAAGTCGTACGTCGTGCTAAAAACCGGTGTTTTTCCAGTCCATTCGTTTGATGTTTCCTACGATGATCGACTTTAGTGTAGTTTTGTTCAGCTCACATGTGCATGAGCAATGATAACAAGAGCATTCCTTAATTGATGGGAAAAATTCATAGTTGATGGAAAAAATTCAGAATTTATGAAAAAAATTAAGAATTTATCAAAAAAAATTGGAAAAAATTTATAATTCGCGAAAATTCAGAATTGGAGGAAAATAATTTTCGATTTCATGAAAATTCAGAACTGAAAAAAATTCAGAATTCATGAAAATTTAGAGCTAAGGAAAAATAATTAAAAATTGATGACAAATAATTAAAAATCGATGAAAAATAATTTAAAAAATAATGAAAAATAATTTTAAAAAATGATGAAAAATAATTTAAAAAAATGATGAAAAATAATTTAAAAAAATGATGAAAAATAATTTTAAAAAATGATGAAAAATAATTAAAAATCGATGAAAAATAATTAAAAATCGATGAAAAATAATTAAAAATTGCTGAAAAATAATTAAAAATTGCTGAAAAAATCTAAAACTGATGATAAAAAAATTAGAACTCTTGGGGGGGGGGAAGTTTAGAATCCGTGGAAAAAATGCAGAATTCCGGAAAATTGAAACAAATTCGTGGAAAAATTTCAGATTTCCTGAAAATTCAGAATTAAAGAAAAATTGTTCAGAATTTATGAAAGTTGGAATTAAGGAAAAATTATTCAGAATTGATGAAAAAACTTATAACTGGGGAACTTTTTTTCAGAATTCATTAAAATTCAGAATTAAGAAAAAAATTTCAGAATTGACGAAAAAAAAATTAGGACCAATGAAAGAATTGATGCAAAAAGTAAAAAAAAAAATTCAAAATGCGTCTTTTTCGAACTAAGGGGATTTTTCAGAACTAAGGGAGAAACATTCAGAACCCCTCCAAAAAAATCCATCGAATATCATTAGAGAAGCATTTGTTCAAAACGAACTAATGATGAAAAGAACAAACACTTTACTCTTTGGAAACTAGATAACAAGGACCTACTTCAGATGAGGAAGAGACTCTTTTTCTTCTGTTCTCAGAGCAAATGGTGTTTCAGGAACGTAAATTCTGCAGAAGTTGTTGTCGAAGCAGCCAATTCGGAGAGGACCTTATTCTCTAGAAGATTCTTTTTCTCTCACTGTATATATATATATAATGTTTCTCGTATTCCCATTTATTTTGGTCCCAACGGATATTTCTCATTCAATATATACCACGTATATATATTTTTTTATTCTCCTAGCACTTCTTCGACAGAAAAGCAAACTTTTGGGGGCTGTACGGAGAGGTTGAAAGTCGTACGTCACACGGCATTATCTCGCTAAAAACCGGTGTTTTTCCTCTCTATTCGTTTGATGTTTCCTCCGACGACCGACCTTAATGTAGTTTTGTTCGGCTCGCTGGCTCTGTCGAATCCCAAGGCGGAGGAGAAGGAGGTTTGGTTCGGTCGGGCAAAAAAAAAAAACGTTTTTCCACCATTAGTGGTCTACTTTTGTGTCTAACGATTGCAGCGCAAGCAGCTATCTAGCTCATAGGAAAGACAGATAGGATAGATAGACATATAGAAAGACATCGGGTAAGAAGGTGAAAGACAACTCCTAATACGTACGTGAAAAGATTGTGTATATGTACATGGATGAGAAGGTGTGAAAAATTACTGTAGTTTATATGTATGGAAAGAGGGAAAAATAGATTAAAAAGAAGATTCGAATTTGTGAGAGAAAAATGACAATAAATCGAGAGAAAAGAACATTTTTTCGGTAATAAATTGGATGCCGCTGACTCCAAAAAAGAGTCGTTATTCATTAGGTTCTTTGAGGAGCTGCAACAACGCATCATCATCACCCAATGGTGGATGGAATTTTTTCCTTCATGTGCCTGATGATCTTGGTGTATGAAAAAAAAAATCCATGAATTAATGTATCACTCATGTATTTACTTGTCCTTAGAGGGAAAAAAAAGGAGATACTAGGAGACACTTTCTCTCTCTCAGCAGGAAATGGACGCGAATGATCGTCCTCGGATGATTCATGATCATCATGTTTCTCACATGAGTTGCGATGATGAGAAAAATCCCGATGTTATTAGAGTTTATTTATGTTGTGATTGAATTTATCTCGGGAAAAGTTTCACTTGTATTACTCTTTCAGCACCACATTATGAAAAAAAAATGAAATACGAGGATGAGTCATTAAGTTAGTCACAAATTGATATGATATATCTTAGATTAGTAATAAACACTTTCAAGGAATTGTTAATAGATGACAGCATTATATATGCAGCTTTATGATATTCATTTCTTATCAACTCGTAGCATTCGCGCGCATGCGTAATTCAGTTTCAAAATGGCGACGATTCACGATGATTGCACGATAGAAGAGCAGCCTACTGTTGTCCGATTTTTGTGGGCAAAAAGGACTTGACGCAAAAAAAATATTCACAAAGAAATGTCTCCTGTTTATTGAGAGGAGTGTTTATCGCGCAAAGCAATGCACAACTGGATCTAAAAATTTGCTAAAGGTCGCTTAAAATTGATTGAGATTTTTTTTCTACGAAACCATCTTGGAGGCAAACCGCTTTACAGATGATGAAGAGGTTCAAGATGAAGTCCTAATGTGGCTGAGACAGCAACCCAAAGAATTTTATGTAGTTGGTATTGGGGCACTGATAGAACGATGGGATAAGTGCATAAATATTGGTGGGGAGATTATGTTGAGAAATGAAAATAGTTTTGAAGTGACTATGTCTGCGAGTTATTTTTAATCATTTTTGTGACTTACTTAATGACTCTCCTATGTAATTATCCTGTGAATTTTTGGACGGTTGGTTTAGTTCCAACTAATCCCTAGAAGTCACAAAAATGTTTTTTTTCTAAATGTTAGTTAGTATACAGCGAATTAATTGGCATAGTAATTTAAAGTCAGTAGGTACTCTACGCTTACAATAAAAATAAAAAATACCTATTCAAATATGTTGAATATTGCAGTTGTAGGAGCATTTTGTTTTTGCATTTCCCCACGAAGAAAACCATAATTCTTATAAAACATTTGAAAGGGGGGCACTTTTTTGGGGGATATACAAAAGTATAATGCAGCAAACACTTTTACAGAGGTGAAACATCTAATTCAATTTTATTAATTAATCTATTAATTATAATTTTTTGATCGCAAATGAATTTCTCTACTTTAGTACTAACAACTTCGATTTGGAAAATGCATCGAGAACAGTACGAATCTGGTGGTGCACTATGATGATGGTCTGCCTCCCTATACAATGGTAATCTGTATTATAGATTTTTTTAAGGATTTTATTTTAGTTCACTTCGGTTTCAGGACCTTTCAGTTCGATTAATCTCCCCTGTCAATTTCTGAATTCCTACTATTTAATTCTCCAAAATGCTTCTATGTCCACGTCGTTGAACCTTTCCTCTATCCACCTGCTTCCACTAACGTAACAATATATTTCATAACCTTCTCGGCTGACTCCGTAGGAATGGACGTCTCTGTCCTCGGACACACATTGGGGCCAAAAGTTCTTCCAATACGAAATGTTCTCATCTTTATAGCTTCCGCAACTCTAGCAGTGACGCTAATGGCATCGGTGAAATTCATTCAGGATTTTAAGACGATTCCTGCATTTGCATCTTCTTCGAATGCCTGCACAATCAACAACGAGTGATTCGTATATCGGGCCCAATAAATGTTGGCATAACATCCGAACAAACAGCTGAATGCTAGATGTGGAGCTAGAATTCACGTAGAGCCACTTAAGTACAAACAAAAGATTCAGAAGGTGTTCTTAACACGTACAATTCATATTTTGTTCCGATAGAAGAATTAGAGACTGGAACAGAATTTTCGTAGAAAACTAGGAAGTAGACCAAAAACACGGAAAACCGCGAATATGAAATCCGTGAATATTGTATATTTTTCACACACAATAGACAAATGGTTACTCCCCTCGCCTATTTTCGATTTACTGCTATGTTAACGAACTTCCATCAAAATTTCCATCTATTTCCACGATAACTACAGTGTTATTATACCCATTATACACATTGTTATTATTACAATTATACCCATCAGGAATTTTAATCGGTTAAATCTCGTTCCAGGTTCACGAGACATTACCGAAATGTGGCGTTCCGTCATTACGACCAGTTCACTTGTGCACGTCCGGTTCACGCCGAACTTTGCAGGTACATGCCATGGAAGGCTTTACATTTTCCCGATAGAGTTTAATGTCTGCAACAAAGTATGTAATCGGGAATCTCACAATCGACACGAGAGAAGTCTGCCCCTTCTCGATAAACGGTGGAAAAATCCGGATGTTTGCTCCCGAATCTTAATAACACACAAGCCCTCCGTTACCAGATATTCAGCCTATAGCTGCACAACCACTCTTCTAGATTATCAAACGGCTTATAGTGGCAAAAAGGGGGAGCGTATTTCAGTTGTGAAAAATCGTCCATATCGATCGCTTTCGGAGAGAATCGATTCTTAGCTGGAATCGAAGCTTATGAGAAATGCCTTTTTGAGTATACGTGAGAAGGGTTGGATTTTTTTTTTCACAGTGTCAGCATTGTTGAAATGCATGCTCCGTAGCCAGACATGACGGCTATACTACAGGTTAGTTATATACCTTACAAGAAATGAACATTTATATTTGACTACATGCGCATGAGCAATGACACAAGAACAATTAAGAATTGATGGGGAAAAAATTCAGAATTCATGAAAATTCAGAATTTCTGAAAAAATGTTCGGAACAGATGAAAAGAAATTTAGAATTCATAAAAAAAAATTTTAATGCATGAATATTTTATAATTGATGGAAAAGTTCTTAATTCATGAACGTTAAAAATGGATGCAAAAAAAAGTAGAATAGATGAAGAAAAATCGGAATTCATAAAAATTCAGAATCGATTTAAAAAAATCCGATTTTTTTTAAAATTCAGAATTGAATTAAAAAATTAGAACTGATTAAAAAAAATTAAAATTTAGTTATAATAAGTAAGACTTACTAGTAGATCAAAAAGCCATTTTTTGGAGACATCATGTTCTGACCAAACACCACAGAATTAGGGTCCACTGTTTGACTTCAAGCATCGACTTCATATGGAAGAACCTTAATGGCATTTACTTTTAAGTACATAACGGTAGGTGAGGAGCATTCACTTTCTTCAGGATGAGTTGTGCTTCGTTGAAGTCTGTTACTGTAAACTGGGATGATTTAGTGACTTGAGTACATGCTCGAATTCGTTGTTTTAGATGATACCATAGCCTCTGTAAATGGAGAGGTGATTCCAAGTCCAGCCACCGGAGTAAGTCCGAAGTGCAGCCAATTCGTGACGGGGCCGGCCGAATTATCTAATTTATCTATGCTGGATCCATAAAATGACTACAAATTGTGTAACTTTATCATCAACATTCACGTAGGATAATTATCAGTTATTAAAATTCTAATAATTGATTATTGTTACCGTTACGAAACTGTCTTCCCATTTTTGCTTGCTATTCTTATCTATCAAAGAAATATAAACGTAAATATTAACGTATTGCAATTTGTGCTTTCCGAATCTTTCCATGCTGTCAATGTCGATAAAAAGATTCAGATTTTGAATGGTACTCCTTGATCGATAGGTCTGACAACATTCTCGATGCACTTCAACTGAACCATGTTAAAATGGGAATTAAATTATCAAAGAAAGAGTAGAGAAAAACTGAACTTGAAAGAAATTTTGTCAATTACTTTTATTTTTCAAGACTAATTTTGTCTTTAAAGGCATTTTTGTTTGACAATTTCTTCAAGAAAGTCTCATTTCTTGTAGAATTTTTCCAAACTGAATTTCCTTAAACAAAAATCATGATTTTTCTTCCAACTTCGAATCAACCAAATCGTTTAAAAAAAATTCAAATAAAACAATAAATTTTAACTTTAAATTAGATATAAATGTCAAAGGAGAGTTCCTAAGAGTTCGAATTATCCGAAATTTGGAATAACCACGTTCGAATTAACGAAGTTCTACTGGAAGAATGTGACTATATCGTAAAGACGGGATTGCACGGCTCCAATGTATGGCATTTCTACAACAATGTCGCCCCCGAAAATACAATTTTGCGTATTAGCTTAATTAATTTCTATGGCGATATATTTTGTGCAAAACATGTCTGTCCTGTGAAGAGTGAAAATAGAAGTTCATAGAATGTTGGAATGAGGACTTGAATGTCTTTTTCTAGCGATTCAAGGAACGCTCCGCTCGTAAAAGAGCCGATTCCGTCTAAGAAATCACAGCGATATGACTCGAGTTTTATTAATTACCGGTCCCCCCTTCTCTTTCAGGAATCTCAAGTCAAGCGATTATGGCTCCGTTATTCATGGATTAACCGGAAAAATTTCGGTTGCGGGAACAGAGAGAGAGGCTCTTCTCCACATTTACTTACCTCTCTCAGTGAACGCCGTTAATCAACATTTTACGAGGGGTTCGCGACAGAGGACGAAGCAGCAGCACAACTCCCTCTCTTCTACTATTTCTCCCCCCTTCACTTTATTTCACGCTCGTACACTTTGACTTCCGCTGCTCCGAATTCAATGCGTTTGCATTGCAGGGCTGCCCCGGTTCCGAACTTAATGGACACCTTCGAATGTACAGGGCAGGAGGCAAGTGGAAGAGAGACGAGGATCTGATAGAACTCTAGTGATTCCTACGCTTTCAACCATGTATATGGTGTTTGGTTGACGAGTCAATATGAGCAAGTTTAAACGCAAATACTGCTGAGTAAAAGCAGAGCTTTGTCTGAGGGAGCTTGGTGTACACTGGCTTCCAAAAGTTAAGCACGCGACGGCTCACATGACATAGCACCATCACTTTAATCTTGTTCTCTGGATTGGAGGAATAGTGTAACACAAACAGGAGATACTTAGGCGTACAGTATATTCGTGTGGAGCCTTCGACACACAATACTGGAAGATGTAAAAGGCAAAAGGTAGATGTTGTTTACTTTGATTTCCAGAAGGCATTTGATCGGGTCCAACGTAGTAAACACTTGAAGCGTTTGCAGGAGATTGGGATTGGGGGCAACTTATTGAACTGGATAGAATAGTGGTTGCAAGATAAGTCACGGCGGTTATGGCAAACGGGGAATTTTCTGATCCGGCAGGTGTCACAAACAGTGTCCTCCCAAGGAAAAGTCTTCCCCATACTTTTTTCGTTTTTTATCCATAAACTTGATCAGGGACTTGATGGGATTATTAAAAAATTCGTGGATGATGCTAAATTAATGGGTGTAGTTGGGTGTAGTTAGGAAGTGACAGGGAGCTACTTCAAGGCCAATCCAAATAGGATTGCAGCCTGGGCAAATGAATGTAGAATGATCTGCATGACCTTCAGCATTGACAAGTGCATAGTCGCTTATTTTGGTGAGAATAACCCACGACTAACTTACGAGCTAAATGAGGAAAACTATTCCGAAATTTAACTAGGCTCACCGATTTGGGAATTCTTATTGACGAGATTTTCTGAACCATTGTTCGGCAGTGGTCAAAAAAAATATCAAATAGAATTTTCGGTTTGATTCTGATCTCTTCGTATTCTTTTAGAGTGATCCTTCCTCTTTTCCGAGACTTAGTTCGTCCTTGCCTAGAGTGCGCCGTACGGTTTTGGGTGTCTTATCTTCAGAAGAATATATGCGTGGCTTGGGGTGCGAAGAAGAGCAACTAGAACACTTGCAAGGCTTGAGCTATGAAGAAAGACTTGATTAGTTGAATATAGTTTCTTTGGAACAACGTAAGCGTCGAGGAGATATGAATGAAGTATTTGAGATTTTCAAGGGAATCGATATGATGGATCATGAAATATTTTTCCGTCTTTCAAATTCTTTGACTTGGGGACACCAGTTTCGATTAGTTAAGGATAATTCTAGGTTGTTGTGTCGCAGAGAGTTTTTCTCCAACAGAGTTGTAAATGCATGGACTAGCTTATCTTCTGCTGTCGTGAATCCCCCCGCGATAGACACCTTCAAGAGGAAATATGATGAGTAGGAGTAATCAAGAAGCTATCTATATTTAAAAAATCACAATTAATAAGAATACGATCACAAAGTCAATCAATTCAATCTGGTCAAGAAAAAGATTCAAAATCTTACCGATCGGTGCTGCTGGCTCAGTCAGTGCGTTCTTCGTATAACATTCACCTTGAACCTTCATTTGTATAGCGGGGGTTTTTCATTCGTATGCCTAGGGTGTTGTACGTCAGCACCTGTTTCTCTCAAGCCTACAACATTTAGCCACTTCATGTACAAGTTTTTGGCAAGAAATTTGGATTATTTCTATTTAACGAATCAGTGATAAATCTGGTAACCTTGTCCTAACCTAACCGCACGTTAGAAAAAGGAAAGAGGGTAAAGAAAAACAAAATATAAAAGGGAGAAATTTAGTAGATAAGAGAGTCCTCTTTTCACGTTCACTCTACTTGTTCTCATTCGCTTTAACATGTACTGTATATAGTAGAAACATGCGTTATAAAGAAAGGAAGAGGAAAGGAAAAAACGATTTCCGTAGATAATGGGGTTGCTATAAAGTTTGCCATGGTGAAGAGAGAGGAAAGAAAGCACAGATAACTTGTTTGAATATATTCCAGTGGTGACGTAATATTACGTCTGTGATCGTAAAGAAGTTAAAATATTCACCACTGACTGTTATTGATTTATTACTGATTTTACACATGAGGATAGTTTTATTTAACACATTTTATTTTGATTTGATTATATTAGACGCAACTCACTGGCGATGTGCACGGCTGCACCTGTCCATGTATAAGCCAGTAGTGCCAGTTGGCTGCCAGTAATTTTAATATTCAATAAATCTCTGGAGTCACCCCCCCCTCCCCCAGTTCCCATGGGACAATGTGCTTTAATCACCCTGTGTGATAGAGCCTGGGTGTCTCCCGGTACCATCTATTGGCTGAAGTTGTAACTATTTCTCAAACCGGCACACTTCAAATCACAGATCCTGCCCGTCTGCGGGTCAAATCAATGCTGTAAAATCGATCTCGTTCAAAAATTGAAGGATACTAATTGATAAACAGCCTTCACTGATATATTAATACATACCGTATTTACTCGCGTGTAGAACGAGTTTTTCATTCAATTTTCACTGCTTCAAAAACCTGGGTCGTCGTATATGCACTAGCGAGTATCTAACCAAAAAATATCATTAAAGCCGGGTTTTCCTAGGAGCAGAATTTCTGCGCCGTGTGTAGCGTGAAAATGCTGATTGGTAAATATAATAATAATAACGTGATCCTCACGCATTCCCAAGGGATCAGCATGATCCGTCCAGGGAATTTGTTAGTAAACATCCATGCCCGAACCGGGATTCGAACCCAGACCTGCACAGTGAGAAACTAGTTCCCTAACCACTCGACTGCCAGACGGGTTATTGTTATTAAAAAACTTAATGACTTATTATTAAAAACTTGAAATTCAGGTTTTTTTGACCAATCACAGTTTTTACGCTGCACGCACTGTAGAAACCTGCTTCTAGGAAAACTTGGCTTAACTGACGAAAAAAAAGAATCAATTTAAAAAAAATCAGAATCAGGGAGTAAAATAATCAACTCAAATCAATCAATAAAATAATCAACAATTGATGAATAAAACAATCGAGAACTATTGAGAGAAATTGTTACGGAATTTTGATGAAAACTCAGAAATTATTAAAGACATGATTTTCAGAATTTGTGAAGGTTTTCAATAATCGGGGGCTCCTCTTTGATTCAGGGCTCATAGGCAGCTTGCAACAGTGGTGTCACAGTTCGGGAAGGGTGGGGGGTGACGTAGAGGATATTCACAAGCACCCGCGGTATTTTGCAACACCATTCTCAGCGGCCACCAGAATTTATTCAGAAATTCCCTATACAATATATATACCCGACCTACGTCACCTTGCATTTAAGCCATCTCGCCCTAAAAACCAGAGTTTTCACTGTACAATTACACCTCGTCTCACATTCGGGTAAACATCCAGCTACTTAACCCTGTAAAGTAATTATTCAGCGCTGTATAAAATCATAATTTTGATTATATAAATAAAAAATGTCTTTTCCCGTCAATCTTTTTTTAAATTCACAAATGCTTCAAAAATTTATAAAAATTGAAAAAATTGGTGCATTTTTTAAATGCAATTTAAGAAAAACTTTTTCTTCACGAAAGAAAAAAAAAAGTATAAATTTCGTCCATAGAGGGCGCTGCACCAGATCTAATCACTGGAAATATGCAAATCAGTGTACTTTGAAATTCAGGGTGTATAATTAGCAGCTAGTTTCTGAATTTCCCTGTTACTGGTGCTTTCATAAAGTTTTCCATTGTGATGTTGACATTGGTGGATAAAACACTATTGGTGAAGTAGTTTTATCTTTACCACGAATCACCGGCTTAAATTTTACGTACGTTTCGGACACAGAAGACATTGACGAAAGATTCAAGTCGAGTCAGCAATGCTTTTTCGTGCAGCGCTCTCTGCCAAAATTGACATTGATGGACCGGGTACATCTAGCACCTCCTAAAGACAGAAGGCCTCTGCACTGTTTGCCATAAACGTCATTCAGACTACCTAGCAAGTTTGCCGCATTTTGAAACACAGCATCCTATTTCGTTTATTCTTATTTTGGCGTAGAATCTTCTTGATTGGCTCACAAATACCGCATAGTGATTGGACGTGGGGCATAGAAATCGCCAATTCTGAGCCCGATCATTTCTTTCACTCACAACGATGATACTGGAACGAGCAAGAGATTTTTTCACCTGAATATTCTATAGGAAAATGGACTACTTACTGACGTCACAAGCAGACTGCGGAGGCCTGTACATCCCAATTCACATCTTCAATGAGATTTCGAAGCGTTTTCCGAGGCAATGGTGCATCCAGAAATCTAAACGCACCATTGTTTAACTTACAGAAGAAATACATCAGCAGTAGAAATCAAAATAAGAACTAGCTTTGACCAATTTCACTCGCATTAACATAAAACAAAAAGCATAAGAAACATAAATCATTAAGAGAACTGTCTGTATATAAATAAATATTCTATCGACAATAATTTTAATTAAATGTTTTTAATGAACAAAAAATTTCCCTCTTCGTGAAAGGAACTTTTTTCGCAAAAATTTCCGATTCCTTCAATTTCAATGAATTTTGAAACTGTTTACGAATTTATGAGTCACTCTATGCATCTTCAGCTTTGATTACCAGAGACAAGTCACATCCAGGGTGACCGTATGTCCCGGTTTTTTCTATTTCCCTGCCCATCGTGAATTTTTCGCAAAAAAATGTCCCGGTTTTTCCAATTTTATAAACGGAGTTCAATTGGATTCGTTACTTCCATCCAAAAACGTTGATACAGGTAATTTTCGTAACTCATTAACTATGAGTTTGACGAGATGGCATTATTTTTAGTGATATATATTTCTTTTTTCTTTGAATATTACACGTGCTGTACAACACTTCGAGTGTCTTAGACACACCAGTTCGAGTTCGAGAAATTGAGTTTTAGTTCTGGTTTTCCTGCTGACACGAGGAAGGCCCGCCCCTATTAGCTCTCTATTAACTTTACCTTTATCTAAATATCGTGGGGCAGTGATTATCGAACTTTTGTCACCCCCGGACCCCTTGTCTAGTTCATGGTTCATCTGCGGGTCCCTAGTTTTGTAAAATTTCGCAAAACCTTATTTCAGTTAAAGTTAGTTTCTTTACTTTAGTTTCTAGTTAACTTTCATTCCGTTTAGTGAAATTTTTCACTTTTAAGAAAAAGCACTTCAAAGCAAAAATAGGCACACAAATGAATGTTTCCAGCTCGCCGCGACACCTCGGACATAGGTTGACGACACCCATACGAGCCACGACGCACACTTTGAGAAACACTGTCGTAGGAAAAGATCCTTTAGTTGGCAATAGAACTAGTAATTTTTTTAAGATTGAGATTGTGTTCTAGAATTTTTTCAAGCGTCCGAAAATGTAAAAAAAAAAAAAAAGCATATGCAGTTTCAAAGATGTGGTGCTTTATTATTGATTTCATTAAAGTTGACGGCACGAAAAAATACAGTTGAATCGATTTTTGAGGAACAAAATATTCTGAATTCTCGAATCACCATAAGCAAACTCACTTTGAAAATCTTTTCTAACTTGGGGGAGAAGGGGGTTTGTCCGAAATTTTTTTTGTCTATTTCCGGGAGTTTTGTCTATTTGAGGTAGTTTGAAAATTTTGCGGGAGAGAGAGAGACATAGTTGGAAATTTTTCCGTAGTTTATCGAATGTTTGACGGTAATTGGTGATGTCCCGCATTTTCCCGTATTAACGAACCGAATTACCCGTATTTTTTTCGAGGAAATATGGTCAGTCTAGTCATATTGCACTAATAACGAGGCATTAAATATCCTTCCTTCCCGAGAACAACTGTAAAGCATCCGTTAAATTCAAAGTACATGTAATAAAAAAAAATACATATATATATATTATTTATTTTTCACATTTTATACTGATCAGATTATGTTACCGAGCTAAACTCAATAGGACTTTTCCCACTACGAGCATGATAAAGCATCAGTATAAATTATCTTTGATAACACAGATAAAAGTATTCACCAAAGAAACAAAATTCTAAAAAAAAATTATACTGCGTGTACTGAAGCTGAAGGTTACAGACACGAACGCATCCATCGCTCATTGTCGGGTGCCGTGATAACGCTAAAAATGAACGAGAAAAGAACGTTATAATATAGAGATATGGATGTTGCAACCGAGTCCGAAAAAGGAAGAAAAAAAACATTCAGAGCTCTGATTTTGGACTAGAAAAGGTAAAAGTACACAAAGGCAAAAAAAAAAAAGGAACAAGATGGAGAGAAAAAAAGAAAAAAAGAGAGAAATCGAAAGATTGGAAAGGACATTTGGCAATACCTCTAACGCAAAATCGATACTTCGATACTGGCGCCACCTAGTGAGACATTCCGTAGGCGAGCGAACTGCTTCCACGGACTCTTATTTGTCTTTGAGAAATGGTACTCTGGAGCCAATAAAGCATTTTCTTCGGGAGATTATGGACTTCAGACACCTTTTTTTTTTGCTTATTTTATTTATTTATTTTTTACGCCTTGAAACACGTCACAGGTGATGGATGCGCGTGCATTGTTCTGAAACCTTTTATCCATTTACAAAGTATGTACATTAAGCCCCCGCTGGCACCTTTTTTTTTTTTTCCATTATCCTTCAATCTTTTGTTCTAAATGGGCTTCGAAAAATGGAAACTTTCTTTTGTGGAAATATAAATATTTTTAAGAGAAGAAGAAGAAAAAAAATGCCACTCGATAACGTGAAATCTCTCGTTTTTTAATTTTTTCTACTTCTATATTTTTGCACGTTGCTTTATTTACATACATGTCCCTTTAATGCGCTTACGTTGATTAACAAGAGGAAAGGAATTGACTTTTAACACTTTGTTCCAGAAAACCTGACAGTTTTTATTTTTTCTTGAATTTATATAGATACATCATCATTACTTTCAACATTTTTTCCTTTTTCCGCTAGCTGTAATTCCCGGTTCTGCCCGGGTTTTCTTTAGTTTTTGGGAGGACTGGAAAAAGCGACGAACCATTGTAAAGGCATAAACTATTGCACATAATACTGGCAGCATTAAGAAAACTGACAAAACCATTGTAAAGCATATACATGTCCGAAACGCATTGTTATGGAAACCATGGTAACCGAAGTAAACATTCCGAAAGTGATTGTTGAGGCCCGGGAACCATTGTTGCCCGACAGTTTTTGCCCATTTCGGGCATTTACACAGCTCTGGCAAACTCTTAAATTAGCCTATCGTTTAAGTCGGATCCCGTTCGACAGACATGGGAAATTTCGCAGCGATCAATCTAAAATTGTAGATTTGCATAGAGAACACACACAGACAGAAAATCAGTTTTATATATATGTATATAGATAGATGGATACTATTGTTGATATCAGGATCATGAAAATAATTTTTTCATGATCATCGACGAATTTTTAAAGATAACGTAAGCGCTGCTTGAAATAATTATTTTTTTCGGAGTTCTTATCACTTCCTCACCCTAAAAGAACGAGCTTGATCATAAATTTGGACCGATTATGAAGTTTAAAAATAATTTTCCTTTTTCCTCATTAAAAAATTTTATATTAGGACCAAAGAAAAAAAACACTTAAGAACTGAGTGTTCTGATCAAGGATGAAGAGGTTGTAAACTTTCGGGTTTAAAAACAAAATGCCATCAGAGACAAAATTGATGTCACTGAAAACGCCATATGAGAAAACGTCCTTATAGGGACTTTTTCGCAACTTGCACAAAATTATTTGAGAGACAAGTAATAATGGTAAATTCGGTTTATTCATTGATAACTTCGAATGAAAGCTCAAGGAAATTATATTGGTTAATTAAATGTAAATTTTAAGGATTAAAAACTCCTAAGGACGAGATTCCATTGCCCGCCCTCCCAGTCTATATAGGACTTTTTATCTTTGTTGCTCCTCCCCCCAAGTCAGATTCTTCGCGGGACCCACAATAGCAAATTTATAGTATGAAAAGGTATGATGGTGAAATTTTTTCCTTCTTTTCTGTAAATATAAATATTTTTAAGAAACGAAAAAAATAAATGTCACTCAATCTTACTTCTATATTTTTCCACATATTTACATACATGTTACTTTAACATGCGCAACATTAACTTTAAAAAACAACATTAATCAGGGTAAGAAGCAGTTTCCGTTAGAATCACCCTCTCAACGTGGTTTGCGACGCCATGTTCCATCGCAATTTTTGTTCCTCTTGATGCCTACTAACAACCATCTGAGTTTGTCAGTCCATTAACAGAACACCCTATATGTGCGTACGCCATCATTTAGAGAATTTCATCTTAAAAAAAACAATTTCTGTAAAGGAAATTATATTTCTGCACTTTCTAATCCAACAAATTCCACCCGAGACGGAATTGTCGTCACTGAAAACGTCGCATGCGAAAAAATCTTTATCGGGATTTTTTACAATGTACACAAGATTATTTTAGAGACAAATTTTTATAAAAAATTTAGCTCATTCATTGGGAGCAATGAATGAAATTTCAAGGTAATGGTAAGTCATTTTCAAGGACTAGAAAGCGCTCTGGGATATGATTCTCGTTAACGACTGGGACGTGGTACGACTTCTGATTAAACTGGGATGCCTATACAACCGAGCGGAAGTATCGTCCTCCATCGTAGAGCGTGAAAACCAATTTTTTTTTTTTTTTTGTTCAAAGTGAGGACTAATCGTTAAAAATAAAAGGATAGGGAGCAATGACGTAACACTTTGTCCAAAGATGGCGGATAAGTCGGTCTGAAATTTCAAGGAGCCCTAGATTAAACAAGTTAGCACAAGAGACAAAATTTACGTCAATGAAACGTCACATGAAGAAAGATCCATATCGGAATTTTTCAAAACATACAAAAATTTATTTTAGGCCAAGATTATAATATAAAAGTTTGATAAAAGATATTTTATACAAAATGAACCTATTGGTTACACTCGCTAAAATGTGACAGTACGCTTATTGATTTCATCTTTTAAGTTTTATTAAAAGAACTTTTATCAAACTTTAATAGTGTAATGCTGGCCTTAGAAAAATATTTTCCAGCATGTTTAGTTTATTTAATAAGAGCATTGAACGAAATTTGCAGAAAATTATACTGGTTGCTACACGTAAATTTTAAGGACTAGTACACGCTAAAGGACTGGACTTTCGTTAATGCCGGGATTACACTACAACATTTTGATAAAAGATCTTTTATAAAACTGGAAAAATTCAACTAATAAGCGCATCGGTTACATGCGAGCAAATGCAAGTGGTGATTTTATTGGTTGAATTTTTCAAATACTATCAAAGAGCTTTTGCAAAACTTTCATAGTGTAATCCCGGCCTAAGGCAGGCATTTACAGTATAAAAGTGTTTTAAAAGCTTAAAAAATTCAACTAATGAGCGTATCAATTACATTCGAGTGAATGTAACCGATATGCTTATTGATTGGGTCTTCTTTTCGAAAGTTTTGTAAAAGATCTTTTATCAAACTTTTACGATCATCCCGACTTGAGGATGAGGAGAGATGCTACACTTTCTTGTTCAAAAAATTTTCACCAGAGACGAAATTCTTGTCACTGAAAACGACTCGTAAAACAAAGAAAAAGACATCGAATTTTTTTTTCACCACTGCTGATGGTATTTCCATTGATCGCGCGCTTTTAGGTGCGTCCTCAGAATCGACCAATCATTCTTTTTTGTTTTGTCTTCTTATAACGTCAATGTATACAACAAATACATCAAAATTGGTCATAAAAATACGTCGATAACCACCGAAAAAAAGCTTGCAAGCAAAGCCGAAAAAAAATGCATCTTAACATTGTATATATATAGCACGTGAAATATCCTCGTTGGTTCTTTTGCGGAAGAGCCATTCGTTTGCCTACATTTTGAGCAAACTGCCACCAATCACGATATTTTGTTCGTTCTTTAGCTTCATACAGCCTAAGCAGCGGCAAATTCTACTGCTAATGCACTGACACTGCTTGTGTGTGGAGAGGAATCAACATTTTCTGTACGAAAACGTGGGGATATATAAACGCACTTTCATTTCTTAAGCTTTCCAAATACAAGGTATCCCATAAATTCGTAAATAGTTTAAAAATGCATAAAAACTGAAGGAATCGTAAAATGTGAATGCGGTTTGCAAAAAATTTATTCTACCGGAAGGGGAATCCCCCCCCCCCACACAGAAAAAAATTCATATTTTGCTTGAAAGAAAATCACTGGAAATATGCAAATCAGAGTCCTGTAAAATATATGATGTAGGTATAACAGCTCATTTCTCAATCTTTTTCCGTTACTGGCACTTACATGAGGTTTTCATTGTGATGTTGACATTGGTGGATAAAGCGGTTTTGGTAAAGTTCTTTGATTTCAACCAGGAATCACCAGCTGAAGCTTTACAATCCAGACACAGAAGAAATTGAAGAAAGGTTCAGGGACCCAATTAACATTAATTTCATTTCAAGCAACGTCCTCTATTGACGAAAAATTGGTCGAAAGTTCCCTTTCGTGACAATAACTTTTTCGCAAACCAACATTCAAACACCAACTCAAATTTTTATGAATTATTAAACCATTTACGAATTCCTGGAACACCCCTCGCATGTTCGGTGTATATACGCTGACGTGGATTATATTTAAGAAATAAAGGTAAATTCAAAAATATATACATTACCGTTATTTCTCGCGTGCAATCCTCGTCAATGGCGTAATATCCGATGATGTTAACCACCAACATTGGTGAAACATTGAGAAGAAAACGAACTCTAACAGACGGAGGCTTTTCTTTGTCTTAAAGAAACTCTCTATCAATTCCTCAACAAGGTGCAGGAAAATGGAGAGCTTCACTTACGTTCACGAAGAAAATTAAAAGCAAAGCAAGTGCTTCTTACACAATTAATTGATGAATTACCATACTTTTCTCATTATGTTCATCAAAAGAATTAATTTCTCATTAATAAATTATATTAATTTCTTTTCTATTTTTTTTCGTTTAACGAGAATTCTGTTGTTTTATTTTTCCCCCCTATGAAAGAGCTCGTTAAGTATAGTCAGTCCCCCCCTTGAAGGATGTCCTTGGCTGTGTAGCCAAGCAATTCATATTGATTTTCTTTGGAGTCCTTCCCGATCGATTCTCAGTCGATATAATCCTTATCTAGAAAATCCTTCTTAATAGAGTTTAGATTTACGGTCCCAATGAGATAAAAATCCAGCCGCCTCTCTCTCTCTCTCTCCCTCGTTCTCTCTTTGGCTCCAAATAGTGTCTCTGAGACATTGGCAGGCGATACTTTCTGAAAACTTCGAATGTCTTTTGCGAAAAGTTTCACGCGATTTCCCGGAAGTACGATGATGTGAAATTATCGTCGATAAACCTAATAAGTCTCGTTGTAACGCACCGTGAAATTGATCTTGAGAACGAGATGTGTCGCAGAAACCTTGTGTACATATAACACACGGATCGACGGTGAGAGAATGAATCGAAATTCTCTCGATTTTTAAGTGAAAGGATTGAAATTTGATTGAGTGTTCAATGGGTTACGGGACTAGCTGGTCTACCCTTCGAGAAAAAAAAGCTCTCTCCACCGTGATTATTAGACAAACGACTATAAACTGAAAACTATAACTCAAGGGCGGTGATAGAAAAATCTAAGATAAGAATTGTATTAATTTGCTGGCATTAAAAAAAAACATACAGGGTGCATGGGAAAGTCCCTGCATCGTAGGATAACTCGAGAACCGTTGACCCTAGAGGCATACTTCCAATTAGGAAAAGTATCCAATTAATTATCTGTGTAGACCTCAGCTACGTCAATCCTATTGCAAGGAATAGTATAGCTACTAAAATAAAAAAGAAATTAACTTTCATACTCACACCATGTCATAAAAAAAACCCAATTAGAACGTTGTTGCTCTGTCTCACTCATAAGCCCTCCCAAAAAAAGAATTCACGTATTTTCCTTAGGTATTTGAATACTTTTCTTAGATATTTGAATCGCTGAAAATCAAGAAACAAACGCATTAACTAAAACGAGAAGCTCATCCTACACTTCATATGCGGTTCTTTTTCCTCATTTTTTCAGTTATTTTCCAATTCAAATTTTTCAACGAATTCTGCACTTAAATAGAAATGGAAGTTTGCTATGTTTTGTTCAGGAAAGATAGGAAAAAACTTTTTAAATTTGGCTTTTTGGGATACGGTGACCAAATGAAAAGTTACTTCTCTTGTTATAATAACTATAATCCCGCTTACAATATAAATAGCTTATTTGACTGAATTCTACACGTTATTTAGATACTTTTTTGCCAGTTGGAAATATGCTTCTACGCTTCGCGAATTATTATCCAGGTATATAAGACAGAAAATTCTAATACCCCCTTGCGGGGAAACGCAGGGGCAGTTGAATTTTCTCTCTTTCCTAAATATATCTTCGCATCAGCCAGCTGTTGAAAACCTTCGTTTGCTATGTTTTGTTCAGGAAAGATAGGAAAAACTTTTTAAATTTGGCTTTTTGGGATACGGTGACCAAATGAAATTATGGATAACGTAGTGACATCATGCTCGGATTAGTCGCCATCTAGTGGCAGTCTCAGCAATTGTGAGCTTTCGCCTGAATTAGGTCCGACCGTCCATGTACGGTCCCTTTCAGTGCACACTAGCTCCAAGAAAGGGATCGAGATATTCGTTGCCTTTGTAGTCTAGTGGTTTAGAGCGTGGATTCAATTCCCCACAAGGGCAGTAGAATCTTCTCTCTCTCTCCTAAATATATCTTCTCATCAACCAGCTGTTAAAAACCTTCGTATGGCAACTTTGCCTCACATCATGGCGAGTGACAGGGAAAATTCATGCGAGGCGTAAAAGAGAAAAAAAAAATTTTCTTCTCCTGGTCACAGGCGTTAACCCTTTCAGACCCTAATGCCACAAATGTGTGTGGGCTGCTTTTCCCTAACTGTAGAATTTTTTCTATTAACCTCAGGGAGTTCAGCCCTAACTTAAAGGATTGTGTAAGTTATAGAAATACGGGGGAATATGAACTTTGGGGATTTTAATAAGGGGGGGGGGGCAGAACTTCAAGTTAGTGGATTTTTGAGATGGTTTCAAGGAGAAAGTGCCTCCTGGAAAAGTGTGATTTATTATGTACAAAATTTAGTAATAAAATTCTGTAAAAAAATAATAAATTGAAAATTTGAAGAAAAAAGTGAAAAAATATTTTCCGGCATTAATGTTTCTAATGTATTTTTTGAGTATCAAAAATTCGAAAAAATTTCGGAAATTTTTGAAAAAATGAATTCTTAGGTATGAAACGTGTAAAAAATTCATTTGTGACCGATCCTAGGTTCCATTGGACTTCGTCTTGACGCAGTGCTACGACTCCTCTTATTTCACAGCGGTAGAGTTCTGAGACATCTTCTGCATGAAACATCTTTTGCAATTCAATTTGGTTCCACAATTTTTTCCATGTTGCAAAAACGGACAATAGAAATCTACATTTCACTCTAGTCACTTTTATTAAATTAACCGACATGAGGGTTGTAGTAAAACAACGAGAGAGGGGAAAAAAAGCGGACCTACCACCTAGATGGCTCTTGAATACCGAGTTAATAGACGACGTATATATTATTGAAGCAGTATCTGCTCGCGGTGTATAAAAGCTTCTTCGTCAAACGCACCGATAGCTATAAACACTTAATGGGAAGGCTCTTATTCTGTCTGTTCAGAACAGGATGGGTCATTATTCCCCCTAGGGATCATATGCTACCAGTGGATATCGATTCTAACAACATTTTCTACGCAATAAACTGAAACTCCTTCCGAACCGAACGGAAGGCAATGATATTGTACCATGAGGAATTCTTCTTCTTACCTGTGACCTCCTTGAAAATTTTCTAGAGATTTTGATTGCAGTGTTTGAAAAATATCCAAATTGCACAATACGAACTGTATAGTCAGCGAATGCGTATTTCTTTCTCCACATGAAATTTTCATGTAGTTAGGAGAAAACAATGTCAAGTGGATTACGAAACTTTCCAATTCGTAACTTGAAGTCGGTCAAATGAAGCTTATTTGACAGGATTTAATAATCCCTCTCGTCTTGTTGAAAGGTTTTTATTTGAGCAATGGCAACTCCGGATATCATGTAAAGCAGGAAGGTGCGCAACTTTTTCAGTCCGTGGGCCAGATATGTGGTAATTCAGCTACTGGCTGGCGAGAAACTTGCATAGATATGGAATGACCATACATGAACAGTATTTTAAAGGGCCATTCCAGTTATTTTTGTCATCCCAACATAAAATTCATAAAAAATGTCCCATTTTCCCCTTATTTTCAACAAGGCGTGCTTGCTTTAATTTTTTAAATCAACAATGTGGAGATTATTTTCATGACATAAATTAATACCTTGGACAATTTTTTTTTTGGCTATAATTGAAAATTTACTTGTCTTTGACAATTTTTAGCTATAATCCAATTGGCAGCCTTACTTATCTACAATTATTTTTTCGGCTGTAATTGTTTATCTTATTTACCTTAGATTTTTTGACGTAATTGATGACCTTACTTGGCTTAAACAGTTTTTTTTGGCAGTAATTGCCAATGTTACTTGCTTTAAGCAGTTTTTTTACTGTCATATGTAACTTTGACATTTTTATTTATTTTTATTTATTTATTTTTTTTTTTTTTTTTGCAATAATTAGTGATATTCCGTATGAATCCCGTATTTTTGTGAAGGAAATATGGTCAATACATACTTTCATCATATTGTGTGTATTGATACTTTTCTACCGGAGCACCTTTTGAGGGTCAGATGGAACTTATTGGTGGGCCGCATATGACCCGCAGGCCGGAGGTTGTTGAACCCCTTATGTAAAAAACTTATTTCTCAATAGAAGAAATTTTCTTACCCTCCTTTACTTTGCACCTGACAAAATCAGAAGAAAGACCACTCCGTAAAATAACATACAACATACAGTGGGTTTAGGAATTTCTGCTATGCTGATTTAAGTCGGTAGGCCACTGGGGGCTACCACGAGCTAATGCAAGTCGCAGAACAAGTCGCGTGTGTGCGCAAGACTACTACAATGGTCCTGCACATGCGCGCGACTTGTTTTGGTGCGTGGTATTTTCCAGTGGACGACCGGACTTAAGGTTTAAGACGAGCGAAAAGTTATACGACATTTTCACTTCACGACATCACATCACTTTTGGGATATTTACTTTGGTTACCGTGGTTCCCTAGTCGTTTCAGTCATGCATATGCCTTTACAATGATTTGTAACTTTTTCAATCCTCCCAGCAAATGAAGAAAACCCGGGCAGCGCCGGGTATTATAGATAGTTAAAATATAAAAATTAACTTTAGTAAAATAATATAATTATTAATTAAATAATAAAATAAATATAATAAATAACTTTTTACACAGTCCCTCATTTTCCCCAAAACCCAATGAGAAAGTTGTTGCCCTGTCTTTCCTAATGCCAACAAAAAATATCCCATGTTCTTCAGTGTAATATTCACTGAGATATTGGGATTCGAAAAACGGAGGAGTATTGGAGAAAAAAAAACAGCAGTAAATATGGGTAAACCGTTTTAACGGTATTTAAAGATCTTTTCCCAACTTAATTATCCCAAATTGTATACTGACCTGTTCGACTTCGTGCCTCGAAGTTAGAAAACCGCAGATAACTAACTTCAGCCGAAGACCACTGTACCGCCAACGGGGTTCAAACCCATTTATTGCCAATGACTGCTATTAAATAAAAAAAAAACAATGACAATTAGCACCCGGGATATATCGTTTTGTTTAATTCTGCGACGCCAACAGATATACCTTCGATTCGACCATAATAAATCCATTCGAACGGGTGTTTCATACGCGATCAACCCTTATAAATTCCATTCCATTATGTCAGGGACGGAACAAATACATGAATAAATATCCATAATTCATCATACCAAGATATACTAGAGCAAGAAACTTTGCGTGATAAAATGTCTTTCAGCATTAATCGAATTAAACGTTGGAAGGAGCTCAAAATTCGTGCGCGATGATAAGTTCATCGTAATTAGTCATCGGATTCCAAAGTAGAATTCGCCCGTTATCGTAAAAATCGAGAGTTTATCCTTTTTTTTCTCAGTGCACGATAACAAAACTTAACGGGACACTAATCAAATATAGTAATTCGATTAAGAAAATTTACTTATTGGTTTGTGTCTTCGGAGAACGAGAAGCGAAAGGGGTTGGGAGTGTTTCTCGCCAGATAAGATGGAAATGAGATCCTAATGAGAAAAAGGACTTTATGTTCGACCGGTGTAACTAGATGGTCAATAAAGGATAGATTGGCTTTTTTTAGTAGTGTTTGAATGTCTACGATGATGATACAGAGCCAACATCTGCCGAGTCGGTAATACGAATTTTTATTACGGATGTGCGGGTTCAGTACATAAAATGAAATTGATATTCTTTATATAAAGAAGAAATGAGCTGAAACTGCTTACTAGATATTGATCCGAAACAGAAAACAGTTAGAATGTGTATAAGTCAAGAAACCTTCGTTGTCATTTTTGAATCATTCTGACCTCTTTGCTGTGCGCGAAGAGCCTTTTGGTGATGATACGAAATTTAGTAAAAACTTTGTGTGTATAGCATATTTTCGTTTCTTTTCATTTACAATAGGAATATTGGATTGCTTTTTTGTGTTCAACGGACCCTTTGTACCGATATTATGAAGTCCACGAGCACTCTGTGCCATTAAAATGAATGTCCATGGACTCTATAATGCCAATGAAATGAATGCCATGGACTCTATAATGCCAATGAAATGAATGCCATGGACTCTATAATGCCAATGAAATGAATGCCATGGACTCTATAATGCCAATGAAATGAACGCCATGGATTCTGTAATGCCAATGAAATGAAGACCACGGACACCTTTGCAAAATAATGTTCGGTATACAAGCTGTACCAAACTGTTTCCATAGCGCTGATATCTCTGCAACCATTGACTTTAGAAACATACACTTTTTCAATTACAAAAAGTTTTCAAATGGCTTTGCTGGTTACTCAAAATGTCTTAAATTTTACAAGGGGGTCTTGTATGCATAAAAATATATATAATTAACTTTTTATGTGTACCCCATGTGCTAAAACTTCCAATTATAGTGAAATATAAATGCGGCTCTAAGAAATGTGTCATTTACAAAAAGAAATTCAGAGTTTCAAATCCAATATTAACAGAGATATTTGACCTTGGAGTTTTCAGCATTTATCGCCAATGATTGAGTGTATGGTTCACGAATAGCGAAATGTGAATTAAATTCAAAGTTCTAAGTTTAGAAAATCATTACCTACTATTATGATGAATATTCACTCATAGACGTCCCCCGCAATCTCTATATATATACCACATCGTCTATCGTTATTGAATCGCTACAACTTGTTTGTGTAAGTAATCTGGTACTTCCAAGCATTTAAAAAATATATATATAATCTAACTAGAAATACTCTCTTTTAACCTGTTTTTTAGAACCTTTTTACTGTTTCCAATTTTGATGAATGGAGGAATAAAAAATATACATTTCATTGAAAGAAAAAGCGAGAAGGAAAAAAAACATTGGAAGGGTTAATAAAAAAAATGCCGAGAACACGTACAAAATTACGAGAACATACGACGATGTCCAGGCAAAACCAAACAGCAAGTCGGGGTGTCAACCATGTAATAAATATAGAGAAAGATGTCCTCTCTCCACTCGTTAATGCAAGATCTTCAGACGCAAATTTACGCAAAATCAGGGTAGACTTTATCAGACGCGTGTCAGTGAGAAAATATAATCTCTCACCTTCAAATCATCTCCGCCTCCACGAGGACTCGAATCCCGGTCTCTCGCATGCCGGACGAGTGCTCTACTTCTAAGCTATGGAGGCCGATGGAATATTTCTCCTTCTTGGAGCGTGTATATGCTGAATGGCTCAGTGTAGCAATTAACTAATAGCTCGCAAATGATATCAATACCATCAGCCTTGCAACATATATATGCAGAGTAAAATAAGATCTTTGAAACATCTTTCTAGCCAGACTTTCGAAAATCTTGCATGAAATAAATATTATTTCTGAATTGTTTGTATCAGTAGAATAACAGGCGAACATTCCTTCAATGTGATGGCTCTAATAGTTATTTGGAAAAACACGTTTAAAACAGAAGCAAAAAAAAGTTTCGTTATATCCGAAATTGTTGCGTTTTCATAGACGTTATAAGCAAAAATAATCAAAGTTTATTTTTATAGGATATCTCGCCGACGATAATAATTATTGATATTATCATCGAAGAATCATTATAACTGAATTTGACTGTAATTGCCAGTGAATTAGATGTTAAAATTACTTCATTACTCTAAAATCTTCTAAATTTGGAACTTGCACAATTTAGCAGAAGAATATTCCATATGATATCGATTTTTATCCACGGATGAAATGCGTTCAAAATTGTCAAACTATACACAACTGATTCGAAAAAGAACAACAATCATAATAATAATAATAATAAAGCAACATATATATATTCAATTTCGGTTTTATTGCAAATCCACGACAATCAATCATAATAAAGTTTCTCGAGTCTAAATATTATGCTCAAACGCATATTGATTCAAACTTGCATCATTTTTCCTGAATTTCTTAGTCCATTATGATTTATTTAATTTTTTTTTTTATTTCACAGAGGTTAGTGAAACTGAGCGATATATAGACAGTAAAAGACTCAAGAAAAATCTACCATCAGGTTCATCTAAAAATCACGCGGCGCCAACGTTGTTCCTTTTTAAGAAAAGGAGAAAGAAAAGTAAGAGTAGAAACGTAATCCATAATTCAGTCTAGAGGAGTCCACTTCTTCTATGGAAGACTACAAATCGTCTGAATTTGAAGGAATCACTTTAGTGATCTTTTCTCCTTTTACCCTAGCAATTTTCTTTTTCCCCTTATATGTAGTAAGTAAGGAAAGAAAGTTTCCAAGAGTTCCTATCCTATGCAAGGAAAAAAGTAAGAAGAAAATAAATGAGAAAAGAGAACTTACTTACTTTGGGGTTTTCGGTTTGAAATCTTTTATTCCGAAAAAAACCTCAAGTAAAGTATGTTAGAACTCTCATCTTTTCATTCGCATCCCGGTTTAGTGGAATCGAGGGCGTAATTTAACAGCATTGATTTTTCCCTTTCAGACACTCGGGTCAGTAAGAAAATTCTAGAATGTATGTGCATATAAGGTATACAGTCCGTCTATAAATAACAGATGCACTTAGCACCGGTATACCTCTCTATGCATGAGATGGAAAAGTTTTTCTTTTTTTAGGGGGAAGAGGGGAAATTGGACTCTTTTCTTCAGCTGTCCTGGGAAATAGCAGCAAGTTTCGCGTGTAAAAACTCGTACAGATTATTTATATAATTTATTTTTATTGCTTGGTAACGTTATTACTCGGCATTCAAATGTAAATCTATTTTCATATCTGAAGAATATTCAAGAAAAATTGCTCACTATCAAAGTCTATGGCGATACTACAACTACTTTACCGTACGCCAACTCCGGTCGTATACCGCCGTACGGCAATTTCCAACCAGTGGAGTTGGGTGAGAGATAAAGGAGCCATCTATCGGTGGTCGACCAAGGTTCGGTAGGTAAAGAACTTGTTTCTGACGCTCTATGCCAGGATTCGATCCTGTGGTCTTGACGGTAATTTTCATAGTGGAAGATGGTCCTCTTACCCCTGTGCTACTCGGGAGCTTCTATAACCAAAACAATATTGTCATAGAGAGGTTATACAGTATACATGAACTGTATAGAACATTTATGTTATTTATTTCCATAGCTTGGCGAAGTTATTACTCGGCATTCAAATGCAAATCTATTTTCATATCCGAAGAATATTCAAGAAAAATAGCGTAATATCAAAATATCTAAATATGTTATTTTTCATTATTAAGATATCCGATTTCCTTTCTTAGCACTTTCTATGAAATGGTACTAGACTGAATATTTTTGATAGAAAGTGTCTCAAAATGGTGAAAAATAATAATGGATTTTTAATTTTTGTTGGGTTGATTGAAAGCCACAACTCAAGATAGATATCAAGGAAACAGTTATTTTCCGGATATTATGCTGAGGTGAGCTCGGAAAGAAAAGTCATCACGTCTCCGCCGGGACTCGAACCCAGGCCTCTTGCATACCGGGCAAGCATGCTACCATCTACACCACTGGAGACACATGAATCTGCCTTCCTAATTTCACGCACTGTGTCGTGAGGCGTTGAAGTAGAGGCATTAGTAGCCTCTCTTAACTTCAGGAAATGGCCCCCGGGTGAAGTTAAGAGAGGCTACTACTGCCTCTACTTCAACGCCTCACGACACAGTGCGTGAAATTAGGAAGGCAGATTCATGTGTCTCCAGTGGTGTAGATGGTAGCATGCTTGCCCGGTATGCAAGAGGCCTGGGTTCGAGTCCCGGCGGAGACGTGATGACTTTTCTTTCCGAGCTCACCTCAGCATAATATCCGGAAAATAACTGTTTCCTTGATATCTCTGGCTGAGAAAGAAGCCATCTATATCTCTCAAGATAGATAATTTCAATTATCTTCTGATTACTTCTTAATAATTTTTGCTTATCTTTCCCTTATCATTTGAATTAGGTGCAGCTTTTACAAGCCTTGGACTTTGTTATTACCAATGCAATTGCAACATAAAGACATGGGAAGCAAATATTAAAAAAACCTTTTGTAAAATGTTTAAGTTATTATTATTATTTTGAATGCTAATACCAAAATACATTATTACTTACCAACTCTTTCTTGGATTTGATCAATTTCTTAGCTTATAGATTATAAGATTGTAAAAATACTACACGCGTGTACTTGACACTAAAACAACGTTATGAACGAGAGATCACTCACTTAAAACAGTAAAATAAGCAACTAGCATCTACGTGAACAAAGCCACGTCAATTTTCAGCACGTTTCGTGTGCTGATGCCGTCTGTTAAGAAAATGTGTTTGAGAAATTACGTCACGCAGTAGATCCGAGACCACGCCTACTGGGCCAAGGCGGCAAGCGCGACTTCAAAGGGATGAAACAGCCCTTACTATATAGCTCCAGGGTGTAAAACACTGTAGTTAGACAAATGCATCTGATAGACATAACCTTTAGCAATTTACGCACAGAGTACCTGATCAAAATTTTGTAATCGATAGATTTATAGAAATCGTGTTTTCAAACTCTATACAATGTCAAAAAAAAAATAGCATTCTTCATAAAACGTGTTCAAATTTTTTTAATCACAGATCACTTGATGTAAAAACACAGCACTAAAGTTGACGTTCAAAGCGCCATATAAACAAAACAAGTCCTGTTTTGGAATCACAAAAAACGGGTGTTTCGTAAAAAAAAATTAAAATAAAATTAAAGATATTTTCTTCCAAAATGACATTAGTATGTACTATATTAGTCGGACATCTTAAGTTTTGAAAATCTGCTCAATAAAGTTCTTTTTTGGGAAAGTTGGGTTAAATAGTTTTCAAAATTAAATTATATCGTATCGTTATACAATCACGTACCGTTAAAAATAATAAATGTACAGATAGAATTTCCGAATATTTTATCAGAAAAAACATCATTATACATTGTATAAAAAGATTTTCACCGCGATGCGTCAGATTTCAGTCAGAAATCTATAAATTTCTGCGTGAAAATAGCATGTTCCTTGTAGTGATTTTATATATAGCAACAAACTATTCCACGTGTCACCCATAATTCGTTAGGCAAACCTGAAGCCATCGTACAATGTTAAGGTGAAACAATTTAACTTCGGCGTCCCTTAAAATTGGGTTTTAGGACAGTTTCTTAGGATTATTTTATTTAAACATTTTCATTACTCGGTAGAATATAGTTTTCATTTTAATGTTAACTGACATTTTTGACTATCGAATAACATTTAAATTTATGATGCGGAGAAAAAATTCACAAAATCACAATCAACTCGTCGTGAAGTCAAAGCTTTTTATCTGAACTCGACTCTACTAGTACTTTCAACATTTGATTTTTTTAGAATTCTCTACGGATAAGAAAAATCATTTTTATTTTTCATTCACCTACAACAGACAGAACTTTGAGAAAATCAAGTCGAAAACAAGAAGTGAAGACCTGTCATAACCCCGTGTCAGGATTTTCTTTTCTCTCTCTTTTGTTTTCTTTCTTTCTCAAAGAAATTTCGCAACTCTAAGAAGTGAAGAAAAAAAAAACTATTTATTTCTTCGACTTTTAGAATAAAAACAATACTAAGAAGGAAAAAAATCACATGAAAGTTGAAAACTTCTGATTTCGAAAGCACAACAAAAAGCATGAAGAATTCAAAGAAAAATACTTCTTTTTTTTTTTTCTATTCTGCTATTACTTCATCGTTGTAGAATGTAATTATGAGATTAGTTACTGAAGTTGTTCTCTAATATCTCCAGCTATAATGTTAAAATTATTAAGCAAATTCTATCAGTTGCCGTTCAAGAAATTTACCAGTTTCAGCGTTGGAGCGTAACACTCTGGACGTAACACAAACTTGGCACTGTGCCTGAGTGTCAATTTTTACAGGAATCCAAAACAGAAAAAAATTATATTGTTGATCATGAAATTAAAAAAATATATATGAAAAAATAACAGTAAAATTTCATATGTAATAGTTTTACTGTCGTGAAATAGCAACTGATGAAACTGCCGAAATCAAAATCTTTATACGGCTTCTAATCACAAACTCAATATCATTTTTGCATGACCTGTAATCATAAAATACCAATTAATCAAATTGTTCACGACCTCTAATCATAAAATGCCGCGAGTAACAACATTGTTATACGTCCTCTAATGAAGCAATACAATTTGCATAAAAATGATTTTAATCAAAATATCAGTAAACACATTTTCTCGTTTTTTTACAGCCTCTAAATTTCAAAATGCCATTAGATGAACTTTTTATGATGCCTGGAATCATAAAATGTCAATTAATGAACTTTTTGCATGGCCTCCAATCATAAAATGTCATTGATACAAACTCTTTCAGATCTGTTATTATAAAATATAAATGAATAGTATTTCTGTATTTCTGTACGCCCCCCAATCATAAGACGTCAATTGATAACAATTTTATTCGGATTCTAACCATAAAATTTCAATTAACGACGCCAATGTGCGTTGTGAACTTCTCGAGGTATAGCGCGAAACAATTTCGTTACGAAAACGGGCACCAATTCTGATATTAGACCAGAAGAGGTATTGAGATCAGAATAGTATCATTGGATTTGTCTTAACAATATCTATCCCCAGACATACAAAACACTAATATAATCTGAATACTTGCTGAGATATGACCGTTTAAATTATTTCGTTGCGTAACTGCGAATGTACCAGTGTCGTCAGATGATTTAGAAGACGTATTCACGTCAAAATTTTTTGTACGGCCTCTAATCATAAAATATAAATTAATAATATTTGTATGATGCCTCCAATCATAAAACGTCAATTAATAGCATTTCTATACTCGAATAGTCTGGTTAAATTTCAAAATACGAGTTCAATTATGTAAATAAAGTAGTCAAATATTATCCTAAATATTTCGTAAGAGTTTCACAAATAGATAAAACATTGATTTACAGGATGTTAATAACAGGTATCGTATGTGAAATAGAGATAAGAACGAATTCTCCTCAGGAAATAACCTCGTTGAAACTGTACATAATATTGCTCCACCTGGAGCTCGGATATAAGATATGGTGTTTATCGCATGACAAAAGTGTGATAATTTTCTCTGACGTAGCTCGGTATTGTCTCGATAATCCTCGGAAATTTTTAAAGTTCAAAAAACCAAAGTTAAGTGGAAAAGACGCTAGGAGCAAAAATTATTACCCAATGAAAAATATTTACTTAGACCGGAAACTGATTTATCGACAGGAAGAAACAGTCCAGCGAAAAATCTGTTAAATTTACGAGCAAAGAAAATATATTGAAAATACACAAAAAATAATTACGTTCCGAGATTTATCGTTTCTATAAAAATGTTCACGGCTTTCTTTTTCCGATCTACAGACGAAAACTTATGTCAAACCCTGTTATAAGGAATTTTCAGATACAACGAACGGCATCTTTCGACCCGTCATTTTCCTTATGCATATACTGTATACGGTTAAAATGAACATGATAAAGTAAAACAATCTTATGTAATGAACGTTTTCGAGATCTTTGACAGTATAATACCAGTATTCTTTTTTAAGCGGACGTAGCACCTCCTCGTGCTCAACGAGAAAACTGTCTTTTTTTTGTACTTTTTATTCCTTATTGACGTCTTTTGAAATGAAGTAAATTAATTATACAGAGTGAACACTATCGACTGCCCAAAAACTACACCACGTGATTTCTTGTCAAATACTCATATGGCTAAGTGTTTTGAGTTTTTTTTTATTTCACCAACGATTCAATAGTTATAACGCTTTGAAAATTGACTACCTCACTTCCAAAATTTGTCAAATTCACTGAACGTACACCACGTATAACTTGGCGTTTCTGAAGCCGTTAACAATGCTATCAACTCTCAGAGAAATTAAAAAAAGCTAATCGTGTAAGAACCAGTGTTGTTCTTTTGTTTGCGCTTCCCACTCAAAATATTTGACTTAACAGCGAAGGAGAAAAAAATTACCACATTTTGGGAAAAATATATTGAAGTTTTTTAAAACCAATACAGTTTGGTGAACAAACTAATCTTATGGTGAACAAAATTTGGTGACAAATTTGGCAATACAGTAGACGGAGGTAACGCGTAATAACGAGGTTATAACATCCCACTACATGAAGAGAAAAATCGTCATTCGTGAAAGAAGAAAGCTGAACTTGACGTCTGACGGGGATTGAATATTTCAGTTCATTTTTTTTTTTTCGAAAAAAATTGTTGCAGCCCGTTGTAATGGGACAAATTTACTTTCGTTAGGTGTTTGGCTCATAACTGACCCAATCAACGTCACTGACGCGTCACAAAACTTTATAACCATCGAAATATTCGTCCGATCGTAAAACGGAAAACACTTTTACTATTAGTTTTTGACAAGGAATCACGTGGCGTAGTTTTTGGGTGGTTGATAGTATACACCCTGTATAGAGCTGCATTTCTCAACACATGATCTGCGAACCAGGAGGTGGTCCGTTATCAAAGGATACCAACCCCGTCTCCTTGGAGGTCAGCAATCAGTCTTGAAAATAGGTGAATTATATTTTCTTTTTCAACTGTTGCTCCGGATATCATATTCACATTGAGTTAAAATGGTCAAACACATGCTATAAGTTGATGATCCGTCGAATTGATTCAGATACTTTAAAGGTGCTTTAGGTACAGAAAGCTTGAGAAACGCTGTCATAGAGAGTATTCGTAATTATTGCGTTTCGTTTTGAAAGCTCTATTAGATTAATTCGATGGATGGTGTAAAAAAGAACGCAGGATTTTACGTTCTACCGAAGATTTTAGTTCGCGAAGTCAACATGCAGGGGAGGGGGTTAGAGATAAGAGTTTATAGGTGGCATTGTCATTACAAATCACTTTACGAATAACAGTTGTGTTAATGATTATTATGGTGCTGCCTACCATATACTCTGCAACAAGGTGAGGCGCAATATTGCGATTTATGCTGTAATGTCGAAGACAGTGAAGTTAGAAATTGCATCTTTCAGTGCCGTCAAATCTGTGATAATATCAGATTCTTTTTTGTGTCTTCGGAACTGGAAGTCACGTGATTGAAGAGTCTGATCACAGAGGTGGCCATTTAACGGTAAAGGTGAGCAAGAACACTGTTGCCAGCAGATTGTAGCAGCCTTTAATGCATTTTCTAATCGTTGGTTGAGCTTATTTTGTAGTAAAAACATGCTGTTGAAAATCTATCTGCGCATGAGACACTACCTATGCGATTTCTTTTTCTCAAAAACGGGAGACCTGTTGATGACATAGCATAATTTGTCATATGCCACAAAAAACAGTTTTCACCCTGGTGGTGAGTTTCCTTATTTTCGTTTATGAATCATGAATATTTCCATGACTTTCTTCACACAATTTCTAAATTAGGAAACCTTTCTCGTTGCAATTCCATCAATTATTTTCACCTTGTGGATTACACGTAATTACCTTAAATTTATCATCTTCAAGGCAATCATTGGACAGAAAGTTTTGGGAATAGATCAGTTTCAAGAAAAACTCACACGAAATTATATACGTCTTTACTTTCCTCGTGAATTTTTTTTTTCTCAAGATGGATGACAGAATGTTACGCCATCCTTTTGAAAGTGAAAACGAGTTCCCTTTTCTTAGTGAGTGTGCGCGTGGCACACGTCTCGAAGTGAAATCCGATCTCTTTTCTTCCATCGGATGAGATGATGTCTGAAAGGAAAGTCATGTTGTTTGCCCGGCAACTGTTTGAGGCAACATTTTCCGAGCTTTAAAGATAAGGGGGTAATGTTCCAGCCACTTTCTCGATTATAGCCAGCTGCCTCCTTGCGAAGTTCCGTTGGCAAATAGAGACATCAGTGAGACGAGCAAAATAGTTCTTCTCTTCTATGGCTCTCCTCGTGAAATTTGCTCTCGCCATCTACTTAACACCAGCACACCATATAATATCAAATTACTTTAGATAGAAGGAAAAAAATTATTATATACATATATGTTTTAGCATTTTTTTTTTTTTTACTTATGCTAAACATTCTAATTTTTTATCACTGTTTTATTGGCATCGTATCTTGAAATTTCAATTTCTTCCGTAAGATTTCCCCCTTATCGATAAATTATTTCAGTAGATGTTATTAAATTACTAAGGGACAAAAGCTAATTAAATGCGGTGTTTCGCAATGTGATTGATGTTGCGTGTGCATTGCATCGCCGGGATATTACGAGTTCGGAGATTTGTAGAGAAAAGAAGTGAAAAAAAAGAATAATAGTTTTGCTGAAAAGAAGCAGTACGAGTTTATTGGCTACCCGATTTGTTCTAAAAGCTTCAGTTTGGTCATCTTATTCAATGACCTAGAAACACAATAATTAGTGATCTTAAATCATGTTGTTCAATGACTAAGGAATTCAATCATTCACTCAGCCATCTTCTTCGAAGGCAAAGGAATTGAATCAGCAGCAAACCTTGGTCATCCTCTTAGGTTACCAGTGATCCTTAGTCATCTTCAATGGCCAAGGATTTCAATCAACAGCTATCCTTAGTCATCATATTCAGTTCCCGAGGAATTCAATCGGTGGTGATCCTTAATCATCTTCTTCGACGACCTCCTCTTAACCAAAACATTGCCCACCTCTCTGTCTCAACTAAGAGATATAAGGAAGTAGTCAAAGACCCTTGGGCCATGCTGGTATTCTTCGATGAACAAAAAATGCACTTCATCATCTTCTTCAATAGCCAAAATGCACGCACTCAGCAGAAATCTTTAGTCACCATTTCTTCAATGACCAAGAAATTCAATCAGCAGCGATCCTAAGAAATCTTCGATGAACAACTTGTGGCGCTGCGATCGTCACGAGAAAGCGCGCGCGTCCGTGGAGAAAGAAAAGAATTATTGCTCCTTCTTCCGGCGCTCGACAAGGTTGTAACACCTCTGTGTGAATAAATTTCTCTTTATCTATTTTGTCGTATTGTGAACCACAGTTTGGTGACCCGGCATCGAACGATAACGATGTCCAATCCATCGGAGCAACCAACGATGCCCAATTCATCAGAGCAACCACCTGCAATGTTCCGAGTCGCTGTCAAAGCCCCACCGTTTTGGGCCAAACAACCTCATCTATGGTTCAAGCAATTGGATTCTCAGTTCCTGGCGAGTGGAATTACCTCCGATGCCACTAAATACCACACAGCCGTTGCAGCCATGGATACGAGTGTTTTGGCACATGTGAGTGACCTCATCATGAATCCACCGGCGGCAAACATGTACGACGCACTAAAAAGACGCCTCCAAGCTGAATTTGCTGAACCAGATGAGCGACGCTTACAACGTTTGATGTATGAAGTCGAGCTGGGCGATCGTCGACCTTCGGCGTTACTCCGAGAAATGCGGGATCTGTCCAGTGGCCGTCTCAGCGATGAAATACTTCGAAGTCTATGGATACAACGGTTACCATATCAAGTTCAAGCAATCCTCTCCACAAGTTCAGAAACGTTGGAAAAGTTATCGGAGATGGCAGACAAGATCATCAGCGTCAGCGGCAAAGCAGAAGTACAGAATATTTCACCAAATCTCGATCACCCACAACAACTTGACGTGCAGCAGCTGACTGAAAAAATAGAGACATTGACATTGCAAGTTGACGCGCTACGTCGATCTCGAGAACAACGCGGAAACCCTCAACGTCCTCCCAATCGAAACCGCCACGAAGGTGCAAAATCCATGAGGTTTCGAAACGATCTCTGCTGGTATCACCGTGAATTCGGACCCAACGCCCGTAAGTGTGTGCAACCATGTAGTTTCTATTCGGGAAACGACCAAACCGACAACTAATGGCGACGAGGGAGTCGGTTTCATTCAGCAGTCGCCTTTTCATCGCAGACCCACTAAGCAAGCTTTCGTTTCTCATCGACACTGGTGCGGATATTTCCGTAATACCCCCTTCTGCAGCTGATAGAAACAAACCACAGTCACTACTCACGCTTACCGCGGCAAACGGTTCTACAATAAAAACATACGGAAAGAAAATGATAAAACTAAGTCTCGGATTAGCAAAAACTTTTTCATGGGTGTTTACCATTGCTGATGTATCCCGACCAATAATCGGCGCCGATTTTCTGAAAAGATTCCGACTCACGGTGGATTTGGGAAACCGAGTTTTGGTCAACAACGGGGGTGAACGGTCTACAACCGGAACAACTGTTTCTCCAACTGTTTCCCCTGCAGTAACTGTGACATGTGGACATGAGATTTTCCACAATCTATTACAAGAATATAAAGAGCTCATGGAAGAAACATCAAGTCCAGTGCAAGCAACACACGAAACGGTGCATCACATCGAAACTACAGGAGTACCGGTTTACGCGAGAGCCCGTCGATTAGGCCCGGAGATGCTGCGAGCTGCCAAAGCTGAGTTCGATAAAATGATTACCATGGGTATATGTCGCCCTTCAAATAGTCAGTGGTCCAGTCCCCTCCACATGGTGAAAAAATCCGACGGTTCGTGGAGATGCTGTGGCGATTATAGAGCTCTCAACGCGAAGACGGTTCCTGACAGATATAGCATTCGGAATATTATGGATTTCACTATGGATCTGCACGGTAAATGCATCTTCTCTACCATAGACTTGAAACGCGCTTATCATCAAATACAATTGTCTGCTTCCGATGTACCAAAAACTGCTATTGTCACCCCTTTCGGACTCTTTGAATTTAACGTCCTCAGTTTCGGGTTGCGAAACGCTGCGCAAACGTTTCAGCGCTATATAGACGAAATATTGCGAGGACTTCCATTCTGTTTCCCTTATCTAGACGACGTGTTAATTGCATCTTCAAACCTTGAAGAGCACGTCGGTCATGTGCGTGAGGTCTTGAAACGTCTGTGTACACACGGATTAAAAATAAATATCGACAAATGCGTGTTCGCATGCAGCTCAATCAAGTTTCTAGGACATTTAGTCAACTCTCAGGGCATTAAACCGCTACCAGCCAAAGTCGATACCATTGACTCTTACCCAAGACCCAAAAACAAGGCAGAACTTCGCCGATTTGTCGGTATGGTTAATTTTTACCGTCGCTTTTTACCGAAAGCGGCTGCGATACAATTGCCACTGCATCTAGTACTTCGAAATTGTACGCGTCATGACAAAACACTTATTACCTGGACACCAGAGCTCATTAAAGCTTTCGATGACACAAAACTCGCTGTTAGAGAAGCAGTTCTTTTGACACATCCGAGGCCCTATTCCCCAATTGCACTCGTGACAGATGCCAGCAACATAGCTATCGGCTCAGTGGTACAACAACGAGTCAATGATAGCTGGCAGCCGCTCGGGTTTTTTTCCCGCAAACTGAGTGATACTGAAAAGCGATACAGTGCTTATGACCGCGAACTTTTGGCAATTTTCGCATCGATCATTCACTTCCGATATTTACTGGAAGGTAAACCTTTCACGGTTTTCACAGATCATAGGCCGTTAGTGTTCGTTTTCAATCAGAAAGCCGACAAGCTTTCTCCTCGACAAATTAATCAATTAAATCTAATTTCTCAGTTTACAACTGATATTCGTCATATCGAGGGAAAAAGCAATGTGGTAGCGGATGCTCTCTCGCGAGCAGGAGTTGACCTACTTTTTCCTTCTTCCATGAATTACGACCTCATCGCTGAAGCACAGAAGAATGACCTTGAACTGAAGCAGTTGCTTGACGGAAATATACCATCTTCACTCGCTCTTCAACAGCTCTCTTCCCCATCTGGAAAAACACAACTTTTTTTCGATACCTCGACATCTAAACCACGGCCTTATATTCCTAAACAATACCGTTGGGAAGTGTTCAAAATTATTCATCAACCTGCGCATCCGGGTGTTAAATCCACTGTTAAAATGATCATCGACAGATATGTATGGCCGAACATGAAGAAAGACATCCGACATTGGGCTCAAGCGTGCATCGCCTGTCAGAGGTCAAAAATTCATCGTCATACCAGCCCTCATATTGGACAGTTCGTATCTCCATCTCGACGATTTAGTCACGTGCACATCGACATAGTGGGCCCGCTTCCATTATCAGAAGGTTATCGCTACTGCCTCACTTGCGTAGATCGCTTTTCAAGATGGCCCGAAGCCATTCCTATAGCAGATATTACTGCTGAGACTGTTGCTAAGGCTTTCATACATACTTGGGTTGCACGGTTTGGAGTACCAGAAGTGATCGTTACTGATCAAGGTCGACAATTTCAGAGTGATCTATTCCGATCTCTCGGCAAACTACTGGGGATCAAACAAAATCGTACCACTCCATACCATCCGGAAGCGAATGGTGCCGTTGAAAGGTGGCATCGCGTCCTTAAAGCAGCGATCAAGTGCCATTCATCAACAGATTGGGTGGCAGTATTGCCAATCGTCCTTCTAGGACTAAGAGCGGCATACAAGCCGGAACTGGAATGCTCCACATCTGAACTGGTATATGGTGAACCTATCAAACTCCCTGGCGAGTTCTTCTCAGCTTCCACCACAGACGTCAATGAAAAACAGTTGCTCACTGAATTACGACAACACTTTTCGAAAATTCGACCTGTCCCAGCGTCTCACCATAATAAATCCAAAACATTCATCCATAAAGAACTTGATCATTCCACTCATGTTTTCCTTCGCAATGACGCTGTCAAGAAGCCATTGCAGTGCCCATATGATGGCCCCTATGAAGTGGTCGCAAGGCGCAATAACACTATCACCATCAAATGCAAAGGAAGAAACGTATGTGTGAACATTGCACGAGTGAAACCAGCGCACATTGCCACTAACAGTGACAGTACAAACAGTGAACCCATTGTGACCCGTTACGGCAGAGTAAGTCGTCCCCCGAATCGTCTCATTGTATAAGTGCATTCATAATCCCGTCCTTATATGTGTATATATATTTTTTTCTTTCTTTTGTTGTCAATAATTAGTTCGTGCGATCCGCACTGGAGGGGGGGTACTGTGGCGCTGCGATCGTCACGAGAAAGCGCGCGCGTCCGTGGAGAAAGAAAAGAATTATTGCTCCTTCTTCCGGCGCTCGACAAGGTTGTAACACCTCTGTGTGAATAAATTTCTCTTTATCTATTTTGTCGTATTGTGAACCACAAACTCAATCAACAACGATCCTTAGTGAATTTCTTCAGTTCCCCAGGAATTCAATCAGTCTTGATCCTTAATCATCTTATTTGATGGCCAAGAAATACACTTCGTCATCTTCTTCGATGGCCAAGGCACATAATCAGCCACAATAGCCTTAGTCGTGTTCTTCGATGCCTTTCCGACGAGCAAGGAGTTCAATCAACTCTGATTCCAAGTCATATTTTTCGATGATCAAGTATAGTCAAACCTCGTTAATGAGTCACTCTTGGGAGAGCAAAAATATGACTTGATAAGCGGAGTGACTCGTTAAACGGAGTAAGCCATAGCAGTGCCAATTCCTGCCTGAGGATAATTGGGACTTCCAAACAGTGATCCGGTAAGCGGAGTGACGTGTTAACCGGGTGACGCACTAACGAGGTTTGACTGTATTTCAATCGGCACTAATTCGTAGTGATAATACTTAATATCCACCGCTGATTGAGCTGCTCGAACACTTAACCAAGTAACCAGGCCCGTTATTTCGGGGCGTTAAGGGAGCCATTGCCCCCCAGCTTTAGATAATACACTAGAAATGGTATATATACACACACACATACACTGAGTACATATTCCTTCTCCCCCCCACCCTCTGGAAAAGTTAAAATGACGGCCCTTCACGTAACTGTCACTGTATCCCAACGTCTGCATTGTGCCAAAAACAAAGAGAATAAAAGGAATGTCCAGTCCAGATGTTGCATTTTTACCAATACAAATACAAAGTCCACATTAGGCAAACTGCCAAACGAGGTGGCTGGAAAAAAAATGCTCATAAAAATATGGATGTCAAATGTAATTAAATACAGCAACAGTAAAAGCATAAAAGCATTGCACGATTATGCCCAACTGCATGTCTACGAGCAAACAACTAATCTTACAAAATTCTCTACTGATAAGTACATACTAGAACACACACCCTACAGTGCGAATCCGTGATTCTGTGACTTTCATTTCCTCCTCCCTCCTCAAACTACATTGAAACAACATAGCTCAGTCTCAGTCGTACAATTGATCGAAGGACATTGTGAATGGTTTCCTCTCATAAAGACATACAAAACGGCCGACTTGCATCTCAACCTTCAGGTTTAATGGCGCTTATTCCAAACAGGTACGTACATTTCATCATCAGTTACCATTTGATACACTGTAAAATAAATCGGAAATTCACGCGCTACACTTTCCACATCGAACTCAACCGAAAATTACGGTGGCGCCATCTGCCTCCGGGAAATTAAAAATACTCATTAATCTTCGAAAAAAAAAAAAATCTGAATATTTTTTTTTTCAGTGAAATTTATTTTTTTCGTCGTTGGTGGATTTTTCTCTTTCCTTGAAGTTTTGAAGAAGAAGAAAAAAAATTGCCAAAAACGATAAATTCTCAAACGGTTTCTTCTAAGAAAGTTTTTTTTTCATTCCTAATGCTGTTGAAGGAAGATTTCGCACAGCCCGCACCCCGTCTGCCCTCTTTTCCTTTTCTTTACTTATTAGTATTCTTTTATTTTTGTGTGTGTGTGTGTGAGATGCTTCTTTTCTTGTCTCTTACGTGCAATTAAAGACATCAAGTGCTGCTCCAAGAAGAAAAAAATATTTCTTTTCTCTACTGTTTTTTTTTTTTTCCTTTTATTGAGTATCTTTAGAGCAGCACTAAGTGATTTATTACTATTTGCGTCTCTGAAGGGGTTTTTTTTTTCTCCTCCCCTTACTTTCTTATTCTTCTCTTTGTGAATTTCTATTGCTACCATCCATTCGTTCCCCCCTCCATCCCGTTAAGAAGAAGAAAGAAGGTAAAAATGATTTTTTCTTCTTATCCTTTCCATTTATAATCTCTTTCCTTATGCATTTAAAACATCTTACACATGAATTGAAAGGACTTTCTAATGATTGATTATTATCAGTTGCACCTTGCATTTTTGACAGTGAAGACAATATTTTTTTTTTTTTTCGAAAACTTGTGACTAATTATTTGGATAAATCTACATACTATATGTAATTTTATTTTTAGCTATTTGTGTGAATCCGCAAACAAAATAATCCATTCATTTTTTTTTTACTGTCCTGTATCGCCAAGAGTAGAATTAAATGCAAAATTGTTAATTTCTAATATCATTGTAAACCCGCTTGTGTCGTTGGAGGCGGTTGGTTACGTTTTTGTAGGAGGAAAATGTCGATATTTCTATTCAAATTTATACGCAAACCATAAATATTTTTAAAAAAAATGTTATACAATTTTTTTCGAATATTTATTCCATTCGAACTTCTGAAATAAAAGCTGTAGATAAGACGCAACGATATATAATCAGCACTAAGAAATTCTGATTTTTTTTTTTTCTTTTTAGCGTATAATCCGTAGATTATACGCAGGAAAATATGGTAGCAGATCGCACTATCGAAAGAGGCCCCCATGCTTCTGAGACTCCGAGTGCACCCCCCCACCCCCACCCCCTCCCCCTCCCCATGCATTTAAGCAGATGTTATGTTATTCAGTTGCCAAGTCCATACGTCCTCTAAAGCACTGTTTCTTAACCATTTTTTGCCCGTGGCCCCCTTTGAACCACATTTTTTTCGCGTGGCTCCCCTGTCTTACCCAGAGTTTTCAACTCTCATCTAGAAGCAAGACGTATTGAAATTATTTTTTTCAGTGAATTTATACTGAACAAAAATTTTGCAAAGAAAATTGGCCTCCAGACCAGTACCCTAGAATCTATTGATCGCCCCGCTAGTCCGAGTTCTATCAGGACCGTCTCAATATCATGCCCTCCCCCACCTCCTTAGGCAAAGTGATGCTATGGTAGTCCCATACTTTAGCTAGAGTGGGACTGAAAGAGCTACAGCCCGGGGCCTAATATGGTTTTCATCATTTTTTTTTCATACAATAAATTTCATATAGGGAAGAGGGTCTGAAAAATTTAGCCGGGGACTTGAGGGAAAAACCCCATCCTAGGGAACTTGTTGCAAAATGTAGGCAGTGAGGCCTGGATGGGTCCATGTCCTAAAGAGGACCATAGTTTTATGGGTGGTTTTGTTGGATTCTCTCTCTCTCACTGTATAAGTGCTAGTCACTAATATAAAATCTTTATTTCTTCACACCTAAATTTTCATTCTCAGCTCTCCAAACGACCTGTCATGGCCCCTTTCTCCATTTTCTTCCGTGGCCCCCTTGAAGTATCCCAGTACCACAAGGGGGCCATATGGCCCCCGGTTGAGAACCCCTGCTCTAAAGCACAAGGCGTTCATCTTCAGTGCAGTCGACGGATTCCTCGATGGCCCTCTTTAGGCCATATTTTCTTCTCATTCCCACACCCCCTCCAATTTAGATCTCCGTCCCCACCATGAAGGAATGATGGTCGTATTCGCCGACACAGTTTAAACTACAATCGGAGGTTAAAGGATTAGCGGTCCACACGGATTGGTTAAAATCCTCAATTTAACCAATCCGTTTCGATTTCCATATATATACACACACACACACACACACACACGTAATGACGTAAGGACGTAACATCTCGTGAATGCCGGTTCAAAAATATTACCTTAAAGAATTGATCAACGCATTTGACCTATATTTAATCCATGACTGCTATACTCTGACGTGTGTTCAGATATATATATATATATCAAATTTTTAACACATGTTGTCGATTGTGTATGTTATCCTATGCCGGTATAAAGATTTACATATCTTAGATACTTAATTATTTGTAAATTTCCAAGGAAAAGCATTAGAAACAGCTCTTGCCCTCATGTTAAAATACCAATTTAGTTGAATGAAAATTTATTCATAATAAAGGAAACTCTTTATCTTTGCTTCATTTCATGAATCGAACAGTTTCCTTTATTATGAATCAATTTTTATTCAATTGAATTGATGTCATGGTATTTTAACATGCGTGCAAGCTGTTTCTCTAATGCTGTTTTTTTTTAATTTACAAATAATCAAGTATCTAAGATATGTAAAAGTTTATTCCGGCATAAGATAGCATTTGCAACCAAAAATATGTGTAAAAAAATTGAAATAAATCAATGTTTAAATAGTGTGTGTTTCTATTAGAGCATAGTTTTTCTATCATGTTGAAGGTATCAATTCCCCTTAAAGGCTTTATTCTAGCAACAACAAACCCAGATATTCTATAAAGCTGTTTTCTCAAGGAATGCATTTTCCCATTCATCCACCTCACTTTGCAACAACTGAAAATTGTAGAAGAAGGCCTATTTCATAAATAAAAATGAAAAAAAACAGGTGTGAGGTGTGGTATTTATTCACAAGTTTATTGATTTCTGCTACGTCGGTTAAAGGGTTTAAGAGAGAACATTTTTGTAACACAAAAAAGTTTTTCCGTCTGTACACATTTCGTTTTGAAATGTTTATATTGAGCAGAAAGTTCGAGAAAATTTCGTCCGCATTTTTTCATATATGAGTGAAAAAAAATATCCGAACTCTGCCAAAGGAATGGATGAAGAACTATAAGCAAGAAATGTACGAAGTCGGAAGTGAGAGAGAGAGAGACACAGAGAGTAGTATCCCTCCGGCCGCTATTTCATATCAATGGTAATAAGGGTAGCTAGAGCACCAACATTTGCAATGTAGATCCCAGATATTTCTTTCTTTCTTTGGAAATTCGGAAATGAAACATAAGAGGGAGCTGGCGTACGTATTAAAAAAATAATAATAATACGGGATCCGTCGGAAATATTTGAAGCGGAAACGAGAGATTGTTGCACCACAGATTGAAAAATCTCTGCGTTTTTTGAACCCTGTGATGTGTTAGTTCGTCCTCTCTTCTATATATTTTTTTTCTTTTTGCTATTTATATGCTCAAATTTTTTTCTTCCCATTCTTCAAGGATCCGTAAAAAAAGATGAGAAACAAAACATCGAAATATTTTTAATAACTTATTTTTGCCTCAAAGGCATTGATTCATTGCGCTCCGATGAATCTTCTTTTCACCAATGAATGAATAAAGGCCTTCTTTCTTTTAATGAATTTATAAGCTTGAACTTCTTTTCCGCTTTTGTCTTTCCGTAACGATGGATAGATTTATTCGATGCATTTCCTCAGAAACGTTGAAATATTTTGAATGCGCACGTGTCCAAAAAGTATAGCCCGAAATCGTGCTCGAAAAAGCGTGGTGGAACAGATAGATATTTACTCTGGATATTATGCCGAAGTGAACTCGGTGAGAGAAGTAATCTTGTCCCTCTCGGGACTTGAACTCAGTCTTCTTGCAATTCGCGAGTGCACTATCATATAAGCCGCAGAGGACACCACCCTGCCTTCCTTATTTGACGCACTGTGGAGTGAGGCATAATAAATATTTTATATTGGAAATTGACAAATACGCGGAACATTGGAAATGATGTTAAAAATGTTGCCAATTCACATGAAACTTGTCAGATATTGCTTGTAAATATTTCCTTTGGCAAAAAGTACACTGTTACTGTAAGTCAGCATTTTGTCACAAAAAAAATTAACATATATCGGATATGTGAAATGAATATTTGCATTTTTAGGCACTTATTCATTACAACACAATTTATAACTTATGCAAATTATCTCCACACTTGGTTCTTGGGAATATTATGAATTAAAGTTAGATATGTTCATTTGGAAACCTACATATTTTTATGAGAGGAAATAAGTCGGAAATGCGAAGTTACGGGAAGTATCGAAATGCCCCGTGTATGGATAATGCCAATAAGTAAGTCGAACCTCATACGTGTCATAAATCTTTCTTTTCAACTTACGTATCAATAGAACAACAGTTAATATTTTTTCAATGTGATGAGCACTGATTCTGTTAATTTCTTGGAAAATGCCATAAACCAGACACAAAAAAAGGCGAAAAATGTGTCGCTGTATCTGAGGTCGTCACGTTTCCATCGACATTATAAGCAAGGGGTTCATTAACATTATTCTTTATGCAAATCGGTCGGGACCACTATTTATTGACGTTATGACTGAGGTGTCATTACAACCGAGGTCATTATAACTGAGTTTGGTTGTATAACATTGTGTTCGATCATCCTAGATGGAGAAAGAAATGAGTATGCATCAGTGATTCTTAAAGTTTTCTCTATCCTGCACCCTCTAACGAAAGCACGACTTATCTTCCCGCACCCCAATTCATATTGCGTTTTCTACCTGTTAGAGAATTAAATTTTTCCGGAATTACATTAATTATTGCATAAATTGTCCATTAAATAATTTCCATATAAATTCTTTCATTTATTGTAGTAGACTCTCTACTATTGGTCTCCGTACTATCCTGCCTAGTTAAAAATTCATGCATAATAATCTGTGATTCCAAAGCTGCAAAAAAAAACCAGATTTTGGGCGTGGCTGAGTGAAATCGACCACTAAAATCTTAGTTTAGCGTTAGTCACACCTCAAAACTGGTTTTCACGTGAGTTAGAGCGTAAGTGGAGGGGAAACGGTGTCACGGAAGAGGGCTAAAAGGAAGAAGGTGTCATCTATATCACGGATTTTTTCAAGAAATTATAAACTGTGAGTTTTGAATCTAATCATCTTTGACCTAAGGCTTGGCATTTGCATAATCATTCATTAATGAACAGTGAAATAAGTTCAAAGAGTTCTAGTAAAAACTAAGCCTATGTTTTGCGTTAATGTTTTGTTTATTTTAAAAGCGTATGCATTCATGCTGCGCAGTGTATATGATTTTACGTTTCCTGCAATCAAATCAGACATGATATAATTTGTCCTAAAATGTGTCCAATATTTTTATTCTTGGGCCATTTATTTTGTAATAACATTTTAAAACGAACATTTCAGTTCATAACAAGCGTTTATTAATTGCTCGGTTGTACTTAGAAGTTGTAAAATAGTAATAAAAGTGTCTTTTCGTATGAAAAGTGCGTTTTTGATTGCATGAGTAGAGTTAGGAAGAGAACATTTATAGAACACCGGCTTAACTGGTTTCTCTGTTATCCGGTCTACCCTTCCACCGTATTAAGTCGGTTATAGTCGAGAGTCTACACTATACTAATGTTAAAAATGGCTAACAAAAAACTTTTCATTTTTTTAAAAAATTTTGGAATTTAAAAAAAAAATGCTTCAATAAATAGTTCTTTTCTCATTGATTCCAGCCGGAAAATATTATACAGAACATATATTTATTTGACTGTTGATGAAATTTTTTGACATTTTTTTTATGAGTCGTGCTCACGGCAGTATCAAACCTCAGCGCTACATACTAATGACACGAGATGTAATATAAACAAACGGCGTAATATTTTAGGTATTAATGATACCTTTTCCTTAATCTAAATGGAAAACAAATATGATTGCTAATCGAAAAAAAAAACTTTGGCAACGGAAATTACACGCGACACATTTCTGCAAGCAATAAAGCAATAAAGAGTTAAAGTATCAATACGATCAATACTTCTTTGAGAATTTAGAAATCTAATTTTTATCATCATTTCGATTTTTCGGAATGATTAATCGACATATGTGGTAATTTTCCCCCCATTTCGTAACCCCGGTTAACAACACGTTGCATGTTTCAAAATACATGGTTCGAGAAAAATAAAAATTGGTTTTCTTTTCTGACTCCGAAATGGTTGCCTCCAGAAAATGTACGTGTCGGCGAACTACTGCCAAGTTCAGCAGAAAAGACATACTACGAGGAATGACAAAAGTAAAAAGCAAAAGAAAAAAGGTGGGGACGGAACTGTATGTGCGGCACATTCCTTTCTCAGTGCCCTGAAGGCTTAGGGCAAACAAGCAGTGACCAGTTTTACGCTGACTTCACCATATTCTCATTTCATTTTCTTGATTCTTTTCGCCTCCTTGTCTTTCATGCCATTACCCCCCTTGAAACTCGCGATGTATATCTCTCTCATACAGGTTTCTTTTCCTTCTAAAACTTTTGGATAAAATTTTTTTCGAAGTGATAAAATTTACGTGACTTTTCAAAGCGGGTTAAAACGCACGCGTGCTTTTTCCAACTTACAATCAAATCTGTGTGTGAGAACATCCCAGGAAATGTGAAATTTTGTCATTAAAACCTAGGTTGGAAATACAGTAGAAGCCACTTATTAGAATCAAGGATAATGTTATCATTCGGGAGTCACTTTCGCTAAAGTATGGAACGGAGCATAAAAAATGGCGCCGTAATAGCCGATATGATCTATGTACTTCTATATCGATCTATGCCCTTTTTTTGAGGTCATTCAAGTATTACGTCAGCATCGATGGGGGGAGGGGTTTCCGATTTGCTGACTTTTGATGACGAAGGGAGGGGGGTTTGGATGATGCTTACGTCATCAACCACCCTTTATGAAAATATGAAATATTCTCAATGGCATATTATTCGGTGCGCCAAAAACGGAAAAAAAACCTTTGGATAGTTATTGGGCAATCTGAACTAACATTTTCCCTATTGATAATCCCCTACAGAGCCACTTTAATGATCTCTAAATGTTTCACGGATCCTTGAAGTTCTCAGAAAATGTGTCCGGGCTGATCAAGTGCTATGGAAATGTTTCCGGGCCGCTCAAGAGCTATGGAACTGTGCCACGCATCACTCAACTGATCCGTAATTATGCCAGCCACGGATCACTTCAATAATCTGGGAATGTTCCGCGGGTAACTTGAGTGATGTAGAACCGCACTGGGGACCGCTTAAGTGCTCTAAAACTATGCCACATGTCACTCAATGGATCTCTAAATGTGCCACGGTTCGTTTTAAGTGTTCTGAAACTGTGTCGCCGATTACTAAAGTTATTTTTAAATGTGAAAGTGATCTTTGAAGCCTATTTCGGTGACCTGAAAATGTGCCACGGACCACTTAAATGCTCTGGAATTGTGTTACGGATCATTTAAGCGATTTGTAAAAATGTGCCGCTTAGTCCATTTTTACAAAATTGGGTTTGAGAGGGCAAGCCACATCAGATAACCTTCAAGGCCACGCGGGCCAAGGGTTTACCATATATGGCTTAAAGGGTGGGTCGCAATGAATTTCTCAAAGATAAATTTTGAGTTCTTACCCTTCAAATAGCATTCATATTAACAGAAATTGATTATAATAACATATAAAGGTGTTTTCTTTCGAGATTTTAATTTTTTTAATATTTTTTGTATTAAAAACTTTTTTTTTTCGTCTGTGGGGGAGGTGTGCGAGGAAGGCATTCACGAGGAATCTATGGAACGCACCGTACATTTTGAAAAATATTGTAGTTTTTGGTATACAACAGACACTCCAAGTCTAACTCTTCGTAATTTCTGAATAAAAGAAAGGGATTTTAGCTCAAAGAGCACAACACCCTGTTTTAGAACACTTAAAAAAATACATCGTAAAACTTGTTATGAGGGGGAGAAAAGTAGTTGTCCCGTTTGTATGGTCATATTACTTACATCCGGGATTTTGTTCGGATATGGTTATCAGTTGGTTATTGTTATCATAAACCACGAGTCCCTATGTGATCACATTAAGAAGCGTGCACTGCATTATTTTGAAATAAGTAATACGTTTAATACGTAGTTAATACTTAGACAAAATTATATGTACAGGTTTTCAGCATTATAACTGCCACATTTGAAATTGCGAAAACTTATCAAATTGCCACCTATTTTGAGGAACATGTGTTTTCCGATTGCGAGTTGATAACTGGTTTACCCCCCCCCCCCGACAAGAAAACACTCCGCCCATCACTTTTGTTCCCCTCACTATGATTCATATAATACCTGCCATGACGTATGTGGCTTTCTAGAAAGAGAAATACTTCTTTTTTTTTTAATCTTTTTGTATTATTAAATACTGTGCGCATATCTCTTTACAGTGATGAAAGAAAGGGGGAGACACACACACAGAGTCTATATCTTTCTCGCTCCTTCTCTTATCTAACCTCGAACAAGAGCTGAGTCACCCACTGGGAGTTGATTGATTCGAAGGAGGGGGATGGGAAATATGTTTTACTGTAAGAACAACTGCAACTCATTTTTAGAAGCCGAGATATTTCGATATTTCGGGGTGGTGGAAATAAAGCAGATCAGGTTTGACGAGATATTTCGGGATTGCCACTAAAAGGATTAAACTATAATTAGTTGATAAAAAAAATTAAATAGAAATTTAGATACACATATAAAATTATATTACGTCCCAACAAATAAAACCTTTTTTTTTCAAAAAGCGACCCCTATATACCCCCAAAAATACTGACCTATCACCATAGTTTTAATACTACAAACAATGTAACAAAGTCGCCAAAAAAAAACATCTTCTCAATTATAAAATCTCTAATTTTGAAGCTAGGATACTGTGAGAAAAATTCACTGTTTAAAAAAAAAATCATTCTGAATTAATTAATAGCAGTTGGAGAGTTAAGAAGTGCGATCACTGCATCCGCTGAGGAATTCCGATATCCGATCTCCGCATGGTTTAACCATTCAAAAAAGGTGAAAATGCTGATTCCTACATGGGCTGAATAGTTGAGGGGTTGAGGAACTCGATTACTGCATTGATTGAACTGTTGAAAAGTGAAGAAACCGACGCGACGCCTTGCATGGATTGAACAGTTGAGAAGTAAAGAACCCCGATCACTGCATGGACTGACGCGTTGAGGTGTAAAGGAAGCCGATCCCTTCATGGACTGCACAGTTGGAGAGTTGATTGATAATCCCGATCTCTGTATGAACTGGGGAGTTGAGGAAACCCAATTTCCTCATGGATCGAATAGTTAAGGGTTGATAAACCCGATCCTTGCACGAGCTGAACAGTTGAAGAGTTGATAAACCCGATCCTTGCACGAGCTGAACAGTTGAAGAGTTGAGAAACCTAACCACCGCATAGATTGAAGTTTTAGTAAATAAACCGATCCTTTTCATGGACTGAATAGTTAAGGTGTTGAGAAACCCGAACCCTTCATGTACTGAACGGTTGAGGGGAGAGTTATATAGGGAAACTGTATCACCTCCAAGGGCGTAGCCAGGGGGGGGGGACTTGGGGGTCTGGTCCCCCCCCCCCGAAATGTGAGAAAATGACCGAAAAAAGGGAAAAAGATGGCCAAATCCATTGTTCTCTCACTTTGGTCCCCCCCCCCGAACGAAATTTCTGGCTACGCCCCTGATCACCTCATACTACTGTGGATATAATTTTGGTTTGCAATGTAGATATATATACTACAAAACAAAAGGACGTTTCCAGAGATCCACGGCTTCTCTCTGAGAACTATGCCACTGTTCCTATGTCCAATAGAGGGGAACTTAATGATCAATGATCTTAACAATGATCGATAGACATCAAACGAATCCTGTTTTCATTGCTATAGGCATCACTAAAGAACGACAAGAATTTCCATCGATATTCCCAACTCAAATTCCAAGAATTTCTTAGAGAAATATCATACGAGTGCTGACAAATGTGTTGTTATATCCGAGCAGCCACTGCATTTCGTTGACGTTGAAAATGAATTCCCCCCCCCCATTAACATTATTCTCAAGATGCATCAGCCGGGTTTGCTACTTATTGACGTTATAGCCGGGTCATTATGACCTAGTTTCACTGAACATGTGGATTCAATGAATGTCTCTAATGAATGTCTCTAATTCAATGTCTCTAACAAATATTATGATAGTTCATACCGGGGATTATGAATATGATTACAGAACTTCAAATAGCGTCTTTTCTTGACCTATTATGCTATACTCATTATAAATTCTGTTTATTTATTCCCGAGAACCTGTTAAAATATTCCCATACAGATAAGTTCAGTCAAATTCATTACTTTTTAATGATAATATTTAATATTTAAAAAAAGTGCAAATACAAGAGCAAGCGTGATATCGTGGAATAAGTACCCATCGGAATGAATATAATCACCTTAACTCGGTCTGACTGTTTTCGAGGGAAGTTTCACTCCCGTTGCTTTTTGAATATTTTAACGTTATCGGAAGAGTCGTTTTAAGCTCATTATTATAAGACCCTCCGCCATTCTCGAATTCCCGCCGCCTGAGCGTCACCCACTCTACCCAGAATCAACAGCATTTTAATGAAATTTCAAAATTTTAAACTCGTTATGATGATCTTGAGTGTTTACTGTGACTATTCCGGCGGTCGTTGTTAACCTTGTTTATAAACTGAGAGTGATTTCGCATCGCACAAGAGTGGTCTAATATTGATACCATGCTTCTGCTGCTGGAAGTTTATCATTTAACGACACTGGGGAAAACCTCGGCTTAATTTCATTACCGCATTTTATATAAGGGTTGCTGAAAATTTAATTTATTTACCTCGATACAACCAGAACTGACAAAGAGAGAGAGAGAGATGAATTGATCATAAGCTCGTTATGTTATGTATTACTCTGTATTTTGAAGTTTTGTGACAATTATTTTCTTATATAACTCATCGGTTATCGACAATTCTTTCGAAAAAAGGGGGGAAAGAATGGTTTTTATAGTATGTTTCTTTGCACGCATACGTTTCACGCAGAGAAACAGTATTTACAGGGTATGTAGTCATTTCGTAATGTTGGGACCGCAATTGCCATCCAGCTGGCAATTGAATATAAACACTTTCTTATTTAAGGAAACAGATATTTTCTTGATATTATACTTAGGTGAACTCGGAAAGAAAAGTCATCTGGCCTCTACCGGGACTTGATCCCAGGCCCTTTCACGAAACGAGCAAGCTTGCTACAATCTATACCACTACTTTACAGGACACCAACTCCTGTCATATTTCACGCACTGTGGCGGGATGCACTGAAGAAGAGGCATTAGTAGCCTCACTTAACTTCAGAAAATGGCTCCTGGCCCCCCAGGTGGGACGGTAGAGAGAGAGAAAGAGATAGTCAGGTTTTTTTTTCAGTCTAATGTGTCTGATGACTTTTCTTTCCGAGTTCACCTGAACATAATATACAGAAATTATATGTTTCCTTAGTATATTTGGTTGAAATAAAGCTGTCTATCGCTCTCTCTCTCTCTCTCTCTCTCTCTCTCTCTGCCGTTCCAAATAGGGGGGGGGGGGGGGGCAGGGGCCATTTGCTGAAGTCGCCTCCCACCACAGTGCGTGAAATAAGTAAGGGAGAGTGGCGTAGACAGTAGCATTCTTACCCGGTTTGCAAGATGGCCTGGATTCAAGTCACGGCCGACACCAGATGGCTTTTCTCTTAGAGTTCACCTCAGCATAATAACCAGAAAATATCGGTTTTCATGACACATTGGCCTGAGAAAAGTCTTCTATCACTTTCTTTTTTAATTTAGAGAGTTAATGGAAATGACAGTTCGTGAAATTGAGTGGATTTTAACATTAGCTCTATGGCATGCTCTTCTGGACAGAGAACCAGTTCAGGTCAGGAAAAAAGAGCGTGTTAGTAAACTGGAGTTTCGTAAAATCGAGCGTCGACTGCATTTACTAAGACAATCGCTTCAGTTCAATGAAAAGCGACATAATTTTCAAAAACAAGATGTATATCTCGAGTGTATTACTTCACAATTACACAAAATGCTAAAATTTACTATACAAATACGTGCTTCCCTTGCCGAGGAAACACTATGGAAGGCAAAGTTAATATCAAAATAGATCGAAAATTCTGGGGAAAATTCATTTCAGCTTATATATTCGAAATTCTCTGATCACACTCGCGAATATCGTGCTTTTTTCTCTCTCTCTCTCTCTGAATATGTATAGTACGCTTGAAATAAGGAGAGAAGCGACAGCTGCTTTTCCACGAGAAGTGCTTCGAAATCTTCTGAATATTAAAGCGAAAGTAAAAATGGGGAGAAAAAAAATTTTGCCGCGGGGAAATATGCTAACGTTAGAATTTTCTCTTTCTTTTTTAAATATATTTCATCGCTATCTTTTCGAAACACCACAAACGAAAAAAGAAAAATCGAAAACTGCCGACGCCCATCACATCTTCCGTCTTTACCTCGGGGTAAGATTTCGGTCAGGGTTTGAAATGAAACTGAAATTTCATGGCTATTTCGTTCTTGGCTCAATTTTTTTCTTTTTTTTTTTCGTAAACACAACTGGAAACCCCTACACGTCTATTTACAGTGAAACTGCTCCTACAGTAAAAAAATCCCACAAGGTGACGCCTTCAAAAAGTTACTACTGATTCTACTCATTTAAATATGGACAAAAATATTTTAAAAAATCCGTCTGAATTATTATAAGTCACTCGAAAGGTATTGTAAACATTAACATTTTGAACGCCAGTAGACGCCAAGGATGAATTTGTTAGTGACGTCATTCAAAGAACACATGATCAAGTAGAGCGCAGACAAAGAAAGAGAAATAAATAGTTTTTAGAACTGAGAAGAGCAGGAGCAAAGAAATTAAAAGAGAGTGAAAAAATGTTTTTAACAGATATCGCCAAGAAGCGTGAGAGGCGACGAGTCACCAAATGATGTCAGTTTTAGTCATTTTTGCTGCTTTAAAAATTGCATTCTTTCCGTCAGTATTTCTTTTGTTCGCGTGTGTTTCTGGGTGAAATGAATGTACTTGAATATTTTCATAATTTTTCGAGGATATCTTGGGAGCCTTTCATTGTAAGACGGATAAACGGCGTTCCATAAAAAAGTGGCCGTCTAGGGATGCGATCGCCGAGTAGAGGCTGTATGTGGAAAAGTAGACATGGACCTTCGCCTAATAATACTCAAAAATTCTCCAATGAATAAGGCAAATACCAGGAAATACTGAAAAATTCCTTAGGAATTTTTGCGGGGTTTTTTTTTGCGACTGGTACTTCTAAACCATTACTAAATGCACCTACCTGCACCTCGTTCATGCTCCTTTATGGTATTTATGACAAATGAGTACATGATGGAATGTGCGTTTATGTGTTGTGAACCTGACGTGAAGCTTCTTTATGTGTAATGACTGATATAGTGCTGCCATCTGCTATATAGTATACGAACTACTAGTGAAGTATAGTGAATATTTGTATTGTTATAGGGCTGTCTGTGGCTGTGTGCGTGCTTGACCCTTATTTATTCAGGTTGTTACAGTTATACTTGTTTCGTGTTGTACTGGTGCTGCCAAATGTCATGTAAGTTTTGAAGAAAAAAACGGCAAATGACTGAATTTTAGTCTTTTGTAAGTGACGTATATTGAAGATCTGGCTGCTGTCTGAGGAGAAACTTTTCCAAATGGGGGACTAACTCGCTTTCGCGATTAGAAAAATCATATCGTTCAATACATCCGTCGTGTGTTGCAACGACGTACTAAATGCGACGGATTGAAGATTTATAGGGCTTTTTTTTGGAGGGTAGGGCTTATATGAGGAGCATCATGAAAAATCATGCTAAGGCTTATTTTCGCGGGAAACACGATACTATCAAACCGTACATGTACCTCTTATATCCGCGGAATTTCTAACGAACTTGTACATGTCGGAACGTGTTCTATGTGTGTGTACGCGGGTTGCCAGAATTGCGTGCTTATTCCGTGTTGATGCTGGTGCTGCCATTTGGCTTCCGTATTTTAAATTAGATATGCTAAAGGGTTTAATTTTCCTGTTATGTTAATATCGTGTTGTAGGCTTGCCTGCTCTCTGCGGAGAGACTTCTTTTGGTACACCAGCTCACATTCACGTTCCTGCCATTGACTAAATATCTCTATCAACTATACAAACCGTGATGAAGAACACGAGGGCTCAATACATATGCTTAGCGCAATGGCAAACCCTGTATTCGATCAATGTTTGTTTTCAAGCAAACGATCTCGCCATTGGCTACTTGATCGTACATAAGACTCGCAAACATTTCTCTCAGGGGAATTTCTACCAAATTTGCGCATACAGAATCACACATGTTGTGTGTGTTTATATGATGTCAAAGTTATGTCTTGTTTCGTGTTATATAAGTGCTGCGATCTGTACTCCATATTTTGAAGTAAAAATGGATGATGCATTAATTTTCATATTATGTAAGTATCATGTTGAAAATCTGCCTGCTGACTCTCCGCTGAGAGAAAAACTGTTTTGACTTCTCCTATTAGCAGTTGTAGTAATAAATTATCTTGTCTGTTTTTCAACTCTTAACCTTTTAGGTTCATCTCCGTAAAAATGCATTGAAAAAATTTATATGTTTCGCAAAAACGGACATGAATTGGCTCTGTTAGCATATTTTTAATTGAAGCAATATATCAACACAAAAAATTAATTAATCAGAATTGATTTTTCAATTAGATGAAATAGTTAATTAAAAGTAAAATATAGAGTTTGTCTTTAATTTACTGTTTTCTCTGAACTGGAGAAATTTTTCTTAGCAAAGTTGAATAGTTTTTACTTAGAAAATTTTGTTTCGAATTCACTCAATTGATTTTATAAATCTCTGAACACGTAAAATTTCAGCAGTTCTCAAAAAAAAATACACCGACAAGAAGCCAACTTCCTATATACATATATTAAAAAAAATGTATATATAGCCGTATTTTTTATTGAAATCACCCGAAAAGATGCACTTTTTAAAACTTCAAAAAAAAATTGGTATAATGTCGTGTATCCCATAAATTCGCAAATTGTTTAAAAAATCATAAAAATTGAAGGAATTTGCATATTTAAATGTGATTTGCGAATCAGAGAAGAAATTAGTTCAAACTTTTGTCGATAGAAAGCACTGTGCTAAAGCAAATCACTGGAATCATACAAATAAAAGTCATAAAATGCGGGGTGTACGATTAAAAAGCTCAATTTTGAATTTTCCTATTATTTGCGCTTACATAAGGATTTAATTGTGATTGTGATGGTGACATTGGTGGATAAAGCCCTCTTGGAGAAGTTGTTTTGCCTCGAATCACCGGCTGTAGCTTTTACGAGCGTTTCGAACACAGTGGAAATTAAAATAAGAGTATGAAAGATTGGAAAATGTTTATTCACCCTCTATCGAGAAAATATTTTCTGCACCAAAAAAAATTAACCCTTACGAGAGCATAACTTTTTCGCAAACACCGCATTCAAATATACCAATTCCTTCAATGTTTCTGAATTTTAAACCTATTAAGAAATTTTCCGGTCACCCTGTATTTCCCATGTATATTCAGATATACGCTGTACCATAGAGAATTGAAGGGTTGATTTTTTGAGTGCTAATTTTCATACTTTTCTTTTAATCCAAATTGTTGTTCCCTGAACCTTATATGCAATAACGATAACTAGGGTTTACCACAGATGAAAATCCTGAGAAAAAATATCTGGGTGAAACAATAAAAAGGTGATATAAATGAAAGAAAGAAAACGCGAAATAGCTTGAAGGGTTGAAAACAAAAAGAAAGGATAGAAATAGGTGGACCCAGCGGCAAGCACTTTTAACGCAACTAAGAGCAAACACTTTACCAAAGAAAAACATCCGAAGGGAAATGCGAGGTGAAGGGAAGAGTCTCTCTGCGATGTTTAAGAAAGTTCTTTAGCTCGGGAAAAAATGTGTGTTTTGCTCGGAATTGAGACGAGCATGCCCTTTTGCCTAAAGGTCCCTTAGGTGCTCTTAACATCGCCTACTGCCTGCCTGCCTGCCTGCCTGCCTCCAAACAACTTCTCCACGCCCAACGTTGTCTGAAAACAGACACGAGCTACAAATACAAGAAAAGAAATAAACTCTCAGAGTTATCACAGTTTCAACATTCTTTGGAAAAGAGATCAAAAAGTGAAGAAAAAACATTAATAACACACACATACGTATATACGATATAATATAAAACTAAAGAATTGGTAGAATCATCGCCAAAATTGCTAAGAAAAAACATTAATAACACTTGTTTCTGAGAAGCGGGAACAACAGATAGCGTTCTATAGAAAATGCATCATGTGCATATTACATGTCATGCGTTATACGTTTATAAAATCATAGAATCGATTCAGTTACTCAAACTTTGAGTAAATGTAGCAAAACTTGAAACTGAGTATCTACTTAATCTTTGTTATACGATGATGAAACTTGTATTGTTTGCCATAAACTGCGAGGATAACCTTTTTATAGGTATGACCGTTACGGGTAAATGTGATAAATCATGTTCTTCTGCGTAATTGCCAACCATTTTGGTAATTTTGAAAAAATTCCCTAAATTTATCATTTTCATGACTATGCATAATACCCAAGCATCGTTGGTATATATTGAATGATAAGTCACATAACATACCCAAACCGGAATAAAGTCATACGGTAAAAATGGTTGCTGTGATCACAATCGTAATCCCGATCTTTGTGTAGTAAACAATTCAATACTATGGGTTATAACTGAGAACGAAATAAATTAAATAATTATTTACATTAAAATATAAGTTCACTTGATTTTGTGACTATTGAAACAAAGATGAAAAACGAAAATAAGATGAATCATAACTTTGATTCAATCAGAACCCATATACTGTATAAATAGTGTTGCTGTATTAAATATCTCTCTCACAAACGGTTTAACTTCTTTTCTATCATATAAGTTTTGTATTCCAAGCTACTTTACCGCACACCAACTCCCTGGTCATATCACCATGCGGCAACTACCTACCAATGGAGTTGGGTAGGAAATGAAGGCGCCATCTATCGGTGATCAACCCAGGCTCGGTAGGCAAGCAACTTGTTTTCCATGTTCTTTACCGCGGATCGAACCCGTGGACCCCGATGGTGGCATTCATGGTGGAAGATGAGCATCTCACCACTATATACACCACTCGGGCTAACTTTGCTGATTCCAGTATGTACATTCAAACAAATAATGTTCTGATTCAGCATTTCGTGTTTGGCAAGAGACGCATCAATTGTCTCTTTTATACCTCCAACCATCCCCAACCACATAATTTTTTTTCTGCTCCGAAATGAAAAGCTGAGATGCCCATCTGTCGTTCTGTACCAATTTCAGTCAATTGTGTTGGTAAATAAAAAAATGGCATTAAAAAAACACCTGA